>NC_134692.1:23946601-24184101 GCF_050947455.1 Rhinoderma darwinii | reverse complement strand
TGGGGGGGCAGCGGGAGCAACCTGCATCCTCATGCCCAGCCAGAGTTCCAGGGTGATTGCAGGTAGGTCCCGGTGGGGGCCAGCGGGAGCAACCTGCATCCCCATGCCCAGCCAGAGTTCCAGGGTGATTGGTGGTAGGTCCCGGTGGGGGGGCAGCGGGAGCAACCTGCATCCTCATGCCCAGCCAGAGTTCCAGGGTGATTGCAGGTAGGTCCCGGTGGGGGCCAGCGGGAGCAACCTGCATCCTCATGCCCAGCCAGAGTTCCAGGGTGATTGGTGGTAGGTCCCGGTGGGGGGGCAGCGGGAGCAACCTGCATCCTCATGCCCAGCCAGAGTTCCAGGGTGATTGGTGGTAGGTCCCGGTGGGGGCCAGCGGGAGCAACCTGCATCCCCATGCCCAGCCAGAGTTCCAGGGTGATTGGTGGTAGGTCCCGGTGGGGGGGCAGCGGGAGAAACCTACATCCCCATGCCCAGCCAGAGTCCCAGGGTGATTGCTGGAAGGACCTGGTGGGGGGGCAGCGGGAGCAACCTGCATCCCCATGCCCAGCTAGAGTTCCAGGGTGATTGGTGGTAGGTCCCGGTGGGGGGGCAGCGGGAGCAACCTGCATCCCCATGCCCAGCCAGAGTTCCAGGGTGATTGGTGGTAGGTCCCGGTGGGGGGGCAGCGGGAGCAACCTGCATCCTCATGCCCAGCCAGAGTTCCAGGGTGATTGCAGGTAGGTCCCGGTGGGGGCCAGCGGGAGCAACCTGCATCCCCATGCCCAGCCAGAGTTCCAGGGTGATTGGTGGTAGGTCCCGGTGGGGGGGCAGCGGGAGCAACCTGCATCCTCATGCCCAGCCAGAGTTCCAGGGTGATTGCAGGTAGGTCCCGTTGGGGGCCAGCGGGAGCAACATGCATCCTCATGCCCAGCCAGAGTTCCAGGGTGATTGGTGGTAGGTACCGGTGGGGGCTCAGCGGGAGAAACCTACATCCCCATGCCCAGCCAGAGTTCCAGGGTGATTGGTGGTAGGTACCGGTGGGGGGGCAGCGGGAGCAACCTACATCCCCATGCCCAGCCAGAGTTCCAGGGTGATTGGTGGTAGGTCCCGGTGGGGGGGCAGCGGGAGCAACCTGCATCCCCATGCCCAGCCAGAGTTCCAGGGTGATTGGTGGTAGGTCCCGGTGGGGGGGCAGCGGGAGCAACCTGCATCCCCATGCCCAGCCAGAGTTCCAGGGTGATTGGTGGTAGGTCCCGGTGGGGTGGAAGGGGGCAGCGGGACCAACGTGTGTCCCTATGCCCAGCCAGAGTTCCAGGGTGATTGGTGGTAGGTCCCGGTGGGGGGGCAGCGGGAGCAACCTGCATCCCCATGCCCAGCCAGAGTTCCAGGGTGATTAGTGGTAGGTCCCGGTGGGGGGGCAGCGGGAGAAACCTACATCCCCATGCCCAGCCAGAGTTCCAGGGTGATTGGTGGTAGGTCCCGTTGGGGGCCAGCGGGAGCAACCTGCATCCTCATGCCCAGCCAGAGTTCCAGGGTGATTGCAGGTAGGTCCCGGTGGGGGGGCAGCGGGAGCAACCTGCATCCCCATGCCCAGCCAGAGTTCCAGGGTGATTGGTGGTAGGTCCCGGTGGGGGGGGGGGCAGCGGGAGAAACCTACATCCCCATGCCCAGCCAGAGTTCCAGGGTGATTGCAGGTAGGTCCCGTTGGGGGCCAGCGGGAGCAACATGCATCCTCATGCCCAGCCAGAGTTCCAGGGTGATTGCAGGTAGGTCCCGTTGGGGGCCAGCGGGAGCAACATGCATCCTCATGCCCAGCCAGAGTTCCAGGGTGATTGCAGGTAGGTCCCGGTGGGGGCCAGCGGGAGCAACCTGCATCCCCATGCCCAGCCAGAGTTCCAGGGTGATTGGTGGTAGGTCCCGGTGGGGGGGCAGCGGGAGAAACCTACATCCCCATGCCCAGCCAGAGTTCCAGGGTGATTGCTGGTAGGTCCCGGTGGGGTGGAAGGGGGGCAGCGGGACCAACCTGTGTCCCTATGCCCAGCCAGAGTTCCAGAGTGATTGCGGGAAGGACCGGTGGGGGGGGCAGCGGGAGCAACCTGCATCCCCATGCCCAGCCAGAGTTCCAGGGTGATTGCAGGTAGGTCCCGGTGGGGGGGCAGCGGGAGCAACTTGCATCTCCATGCCCAGCCAGAGTTCCAGGGTGATTGGTGGTAGGTCCCGGTGGGGTGGAAGGGGAGCAGCGGGAGCAACTTGCATCCCCATGCCCAGCCAGAGTTCCAGGGTGATTGCAGGTAGGTCCCGGTGGGAGTCAGCGGGAGCAACTTGCATCCCCATGCCCAGCCAGAGTTCCAGGGTGATTGCAGGTAGGTCCCGGTGGGGTGGAAGGGGAGCAGCGGGAGCAACCTGCATCTCCATGCCCAGCCAGAGTTCCATGGTGATTGGTGGTAGGTCCCGGTGGGGGGGCAGCGGGAGCAACCTGCATCTCCATGCCCAGCCAGAGTTCCAGGGTGATTGCTGGTAGGTCCCGGTGGGGGGGCAGCGGGAGCAACCTGCATCCCCATGCCCAGCCAGAGTTCCAGGGTGATTGCAGGTAGGTCCCGGTGGGAGTCAGCGGGAGCAACTTGCATCCCCATGCCCAGCCAGAGTTCCAGGGTGATTGCTGGTAGGTCCCGGTGGGGTGGAAGGGGGTCAGCGGGAGCAACCTGCATCCCCATGCCCAGCTAGAGTTCCAGGGTGATTGCTGGTTGGTCCCGGTGGGGGGGCAGCGGGAGCAACCTGCATCCCCATGCCCAGCCAGAGTTCCAGGGTGATTGCTGGTAGGTCCCGGTGGCGTGGAAGGGGGTCAGCGGGAGCAACCTGCATCCCCATGCCCAGCCAGAGTTCCAGGGTGATTGGTGGTAGGTCCCGGTGGGGGGGCAGCGGGAGCAACCTGCATCCCCATGCCCAGCCAGAGTTCCAGGGTGATTGCTGGTAGGTCCCGGTGGGGTGGAAGGGGGAGCAACCCGCATCTCCATGCCCAGCCAGAGTTCCAGGGTGATTGCTGGTAGGTCCCGGTGGGGTGGAAGGGGGCAGCGGGACCAACGTGTGTCCCTATGCCCAGCCAGAGTTCCAGGGTGATTGGTGGTAGGTCCCGGTGGGGGGGCAGCGGGAGCAACCTGCATCCCCATGCCCAGCCAGAGTTCCAGGGTGATTAGTGGTAGGTCCCGGTGGGGGGGCAGCGGGAGCAACCTGCATCCCCATGCCCAGCCAGAGTTCCAGGGTGATTGCTGGTAGGTCCCGGTGGGGTGGAAGGGGGTCAGCGGGAGCAACCTGCATCCCCATGCCCAGCTAGAGTTCCAGGGTGATTGCTGGTTGGTCCCGGGGGGGGGGGGGGGCAGCGGGAGCAACCTGCATCCCCATGCCCAGCCAGAGTTCCAGGGTGATTGCTGGAAGGACCCGGTGGGGGGGCAGCGGGAGCAACTTGCATCCCCATGCCCAGCCAGAGTTCCAGGGTGATTGCTGGTAGGTCCCGGTGGGGTGGAAGGGGGTCAGCGGGAGCAACCTGCATCCCCATGCCCAGCTAGAGTTCCAGGGTGATTGCTGGTTGGTCCCGGTGGGGGGGCAGCGGGAGCAACCTGCATCCCCATGCCCAGCCAGAGTTCCAGGGCGATTGCTGGTAGGTCCCGGTGGGGTGGAAGGGGGAGCAACCCGCATCTCCATGCCCAGCCAGAGTTCCAGGGTGATTGCTGGTAGGTCCCGGTGGGGTGGAAGGGGGGCAGCGGGAGCAACCTGCATCCCCATGCCCAGCCAGAGTTCCAGGGTGATTGGTGGTAGGTCCCGGTGGGGTGGAAGGGGAGCAGCGGGAGCAACCTGCATCCCCATGACCAGCCAGAGTTCCAGGGTGATTGCAGGTAGGTCCGGGTGGGGGCCAGCGGGAGCAACTTGCATCCCCATGCCCAGCCAGAGTTCCAGGGTGATTGGTGGAAGGACCCGGTGGGGTGGAAGGGGGTCAGCGGGAGCAACCTGCATCCCCATGCCCAGCTAGAGTTCCAGGGTGATTGCTGGTTGGTCCCGGTGGGGGGGCAGCGGGAGCAACCTGCATCCCCATGCCCAGCCAGAGTTCCAGGGTGATTGCTGGTAGGTCCCGGTGGGGTGGACGGGGGGCAGCGGGACCAACCTGTGTCCCTATGCCCAGCCAGAGTTCCAGAGTGATTGCGGGAAGGACCGTGGGGGGGCAGCGGGAGCAACCTGCATCCCCATGCCCAGCCAGAGTTCCAGGGTGATTGCAGGTAGGTCCCGGTGGGGGGCAGCGGGAGCAACCTGCATCCCCATGCCCAGCCAGAGTTCCAGGGTGATTGGTGGTAGGTCCCGGTGGGGTGGAAGGGGAGCAGCGGGAGCAACCTGCATCCCCATGACCAGCCAGAGTTCCAGGGTGATTGCAGGTAGGTCCGGGTGGGGGCCAGCGGGAGCAACTTGCATCCCCATGCCCAGCCAGAGTTCCAGGGTGATTGCTGGTAGGTCCCGGTGGGGTGGAAGGGGGTCAGCGGGAGCAACCTGCATCCCCATGCCCAGCCAGAGTTCCAGGGTGATTGCTGGTAGGTCCCGGTGGGGTGGAAGGGGGTCAGCGGGAGCAACCTGCATCCCCATGCCCAGCCAGAGTTCCAGGGTGATTTGTTAGGGATCTGCCAGGTACTTCATCTAGCTATACTCCTGGGATTAATCAATCCACACCTGAGGCCAGACCTGTTCGACTGACACCATCTCCCACCAACCAGGGTGGCAGGCTCAGGAGTGGGAGAGCCTATCGCGGCCTGGTCTCTCGGAGTTAGCTCCGCCCCCTGCCCTTTATTACCTGCCCTGTGCTCTCCCTCAGTGCTTGTAATTCTTTTGGATTCCTGGCCCCACTGCTGCTTGCTCCAGCCTGCTTCTGCCGTGCTTCTGCCTTGCTGCAGTTCTGCTTTGCTTGCCCTGGCTTGCTTCTGTCTCCGTGCCCGCTCGGGTGTACTCACTTCGTCCTGGTCCTGACTGTTCGTTCGCCGCCCCGTTTCCTCGTGGCGTTCCGTGGCTACTGCCCCTTCCCTTGCGTGTTCCCCGTTTGTCTTCCAGTGCACTTAGCCAGCGTAGGGACCGCCGCCCAGTTGTACCTCGTCGCCTAGGGCGGGTCGTTGCAAGTAGGCAGGGACAGGGCGGTGGGTAGATTAGGGCTCACTTTCCCTTCACCTCCTTCCTGCCATTACATAATTACAAGCCCTTACCTAGTCTACCCTTTCTCCTACGCTGACGCTATCATGGACCCCCTTGAGACCCTGACCCAGCAGATGCAGGGCCTCTCCCTACAGGTCCAGGCCCTGGCCCAAAGGGTCAATCAGGGTGACGCTGCTTTAGTAGTACCCCTCACCTCACCTCTAGAACCCGACCTCAAGTTACCTGACCGGTTTTCAGGGGACCGTAAGACGTTTCTCTCCTTCCGGGAGAGTTGCAGACTGTATTTCCGCCTAAAGCCCCACTCCTCAGGTTCCGAGAACCAGCGGGTGGGTATCATCATATCCCGACTCCAGGAAGGGCCCCAAGAGTGGGCCTTCTCCTTGGCTCCTGACGCCCCTGAACTTTCCTCTGTTGATCGTTTTTTCTCTGCCCTCGGACTCATTTACGACGAGACTGACAGGACTGCTTTAGCCGAGAGTCAGCTGGTGACCTTACGTCAGGGTAGGAGACCGGTTGAGGAATACTGTTCTGATTTTAGGAAGTGGTGCGTAGCTTCTCAGTGGAACGATCCGGCCATAAGGTGCCAGTTTAGGTTAGGATTATCTGACGCCCTGAAGGATCTGCTGGTTAGCTACCCCTCGCCTGACTCCCTTGACCAGGTTATGGCCCTAGCAGTACGACTTGACCGACGTCTCAGGGAACGTCAGCTTGAACGCTTCAGTGTGCTCCCCTCTGACTTTTCTGCGATTCCCCCCGAGGTCCCGTCTCCTCGCCCCTCCACGGAGGACTCGGAGGTACCTATGCAACTCGGGGCCTCCATGTCCCCTCGACAACGTAGGGAGTTTCGCAGAATGAATGGTCTCTGCTTCTACTGTGGGGACGACAAGCATCTACTGAACACCTGTCCCAGGCGCAAGAATAAGAAGCCGGAAAACTTCCGCGCCTAAGTGATCATCGGGGAGGTCACTTGGGCGCACAGGTATTTCCCGTTAATGTGAAACGCAATAAAATTTTGCTTCCCTTTCAGGTCTCGTTTGCTGGCCGGTCTGCCACGGGCAGTGCTTTCGTGGATTCTGGCTCATCTGCTAATATCATGTCTGTGGAATTTGCTATGTCTCTAAAGATGCCTTGTATTGATTTACCTTTTCCTATCCCTGTAGTAGGTATCGACTCCACTCCTCTTGCTAATGGTTATTTTACTCAGCATACTCCTGTTTTTGAACTCCTGGTTGGCTCCATGCATTTGGAGCAGTGCTCTGTACTGGTGATGCAGGGATTATCGTCTGATCTGGTATTAGGTCTTCCCTGGTTGCAGTTGCATAATCCCACGTTTGATTGGAATACTGGGGATCTCACCAAATGGGGTAATGAATGTCTTATGTCATGTCTTTCTGTTAACTCTATTTCTCCCCGGGAGGAGGTAAACACGCTTCCTGAGTTTGTTCAGGACTTCGCCGATGTGTTTTCCAAGGAGGCCTCTGAGGTGTTGCCCCCCCATAGAGATTACGATTGCGCCATCGATTTGGTGCCTGGTGCCAAGCTTCCTAAGGGTAGGATATTTAATCTTTCATGTCCTGAACGTGAAGCGATGAGGGTATATATCCAAGAATGCCTGGCCAAGGGTTTCATTCGCCCCTCGACTTCTCCTGTAGGTGCTGGCTTCTTCTTCGTGGGGAAGAAGGATGGTGGTCTTAGGCCGTGCATTGATTATCGTAACCTGAATAAGGTCACCGTAAGGAACCAGTACCCACTTCCTTTGATTCCGGATCTTTTTAATCAGGTTCAGGGAGCCCAGTGGTTTTCTAAGTTCGATCTACGGGGGGCATATAACCTTATCCGCATCAAAGAGGGGGATGAGTGGAAAACTGCGTTCAACACACCCGAGGGTCATTTCGAATACCTGGTCATGCCCTTTGGGTTGTGTAATGCCCCTGCTGTCTTCCAGAATTTTATTAATGAAATCCTGAGAGATTACCTGGGGATATTTCTTGTTGTGTACCTTGATGACATACTGGTGTTTTCCAAGGACTGGTCCTCCCACGTGGAGCATGTCAGGAAGGTGCTCCAGGTCCTTCGGGAGAATAATCTGTTTGCTAAGACTGAAAAATGTGTCTTTGGGGTACAGGAGATACCATTTTTAGGGCAAATCCTCACTCCTCATGAATTCCGCATGGACCCTGCCAAGGTTCAAGCTGTGGCGGAATGGGTCCAACCTGCCTCCCTTAAGGCGTTACAGTGTTTTTTAGGGTTCGCCAACTATTACAGGAGATTTATTGCCAACTTCTCGGTCGTCGCTAAGCCTCTTACGGACCTCACCCGCAAGGGTGCCGATGTCCTCCATTGGCCCCCTGAGGCCGTCCAGGCCTTTGAGACTCTCAAGAAGTGCTTTATCTCGGCCCCCGTGCTGATTCAGCCCAACCAAGAGGAGCCATTTATTGTGGAGGTTGACGCTTCCGAGGTGGGAGTGGGGGCCGTCTTGTCCCAGGGTACCAGCTCCCTCACCCATCTCCGCCCCTGTGCTTACTTCTCTAGGAAGTTTTCGCCCACGGAGAGTAATTATGATATTGGCAACCGCGAACTTCTAGCCATTAAATGGGCGTTTGAGGAGTGGCGGCACTTCCTGGAGGGGGCCAGACACCAGGTAACGGTCCTTACGGAACACAAGAATCTGGTTTTCCTAGAATCGGCCCGGAGGCTTAATCCTAGACAAGCTCGGTGGGCACTATTCTTTACCAGATTTAACTTCTTGGTTACCTATAGGGCTGGGTCCAAGAATATTAAGGCTGACGCTCTGTCACGTAGTTTCATGGCCAATCCTCCTTCCGAGAAGGATCCCGCTTGTATTTTACCCCCTGGTATAATCGTCTCTGCCACGGATTCTGATTTAGCTTCTGATATCGCGGCTGATCAGGGTGCAGCTCCCGGGAACGTCCCTGGGGACAAACTGTTTGTTCCCCTGCAATACCGGTTGAGGGTACTCAGGGAAAACCATGACTCCGCTCTATCTGGTCATCCTGGCATCTTGGGCACCAAACACCTCATTACCAGAAACTATTGGTGGCCTGGGTTGCCTAAAGATGTTAGGGCTTACGTCGCCGCTTGTGAGGTTTGCGCTAGGTCCAAAACCCCTAGGTCCCGACCTGCGGGCCTACTACGTTCCTTGCCCATTCCCCAGAGACCTTGGACCCATATCTCCATGGATTTTATCACCGATTTGCCTCCATCTCAGGGCAAGTCGGTGGTGTGGGTGGTAGTCGACCGCTTCAGCAAGATGTGCCACTTTGTGCCCCTTAAGAAGCTACCTAACGCCAAGACGTTAGCTTCTTTGTTCGTGAAACACATCCTGCGTCTCCATGGGGCCCCAGTCAATATCGTTTCTGACAGATGGGTACAATTTGTTTCCTTATTTTGGAGAGCTTTTTGTAAAAAGTTGGAGATTGATCTGTCCTTCTCCTCCGCCTTCCATCCCGAAACTAATGGCCAAACGGAAAGGACCAACCAATCCCTGGAACAATATTTAAGGTGTTTCATCTCGGACTGTCAATTCGATTGGGTCTCATTCCTTCCCCTTGCTGAATTTTCCCTGAATAACCGGGTCAGTAACTCGTCAGGGGTCTCCCCGTTTTTCTGTAATTTCGGGTTTAACCCAAGGTTCTCCTCCGTCTCCCCTGGTTGTTCCAATAATCCTGAGGTAGAGGAGGTTCATCGGGAACTGTGCACTGTCTGGGCCCAGGTTCAGAAGAACCTAGAGGCGTCCCAGAGCGCACAAAAGATTCAGGCGGATAGTAGACGTTCTGCTAACCCCCGGTTTGTCGTCGGGGATTTGGTCTGGTTGTCGTCCAGGAACTTGCGCCTTAAGGTCCCGTCCAGGAAGTTTGCTCCCCGATTCATTGGACCTTATAAGATCATTGAAGTCCTCAACCCTGTATCCTTCCGTCTGGAGCTCCCCCCATCCTTTCGCATACATGACGTCTTCCATGCCTCCCTCCTTAAACGCTGCTCCCCGTCCTGGTCCCCCTCGAGGATACCTCCTGTTCCCGTTCTCACCCCTGAGGGGGTGGAATTCGAGGTGGCCAAGATTATGGACAGTAGGATGGTCCAGGGCTCCCTCCAGTACCTGGTCCATTGGAAAGGATACGGGCCGGAGGAGAGGACTTGGGTACCTGCCCGTGATGTTCACGCTGGGGTATTGATCAGGAGGTTCCACCTCCTCTTCCCCACTAAACCGGGTCCCCTTAGTAAGGGTCCGGTGGCCCCTCATAAAAGGGGGAGTACTGTTAGGGATCTGCCAGGTACTTCATCTAGCTATACTCCTGGGATTAATCAATCCACACCTGAGGCCAGACCTGTTCGACTGACACCATCTCCCACCAACCAGGGTGGCAGGCTCAGGAGTGGGAGAGCCTATCGCGGCCTGGTCTCTCGGAGTTAGCTCCGCCCCCTGCCCTTTATTACCTGCCCTGTGCTCTCCCTCAGTGCTTGTAATTCTTTTGGATTCCTGGCCCCACTGCTGCTTGCTCCAGCCTGCTTCTGCCGTGCTTCTGCCTTGCTGCAGTTCTGCTTTGCTTGCCCTGGCTTGCTTCTGTCTCCGTGCCCGCTCGGGTGTACTCACTTCGTCCTGGTCCTGACTGTTCGTTCGCCGCCCCGTTTCCTCGTGGCGTTCCGTGGCTACTGCCCCTTCCCTTGCGTGTTCCCCGTTTGTCTTCCAGTGCACTTAGCCAGCGTAGGGACCGCCGCCCAGTTGTACCTCGTCGCCTAGGGCGGGTCGTTGCAAGTAGGCAGGGACAGGGCGGTGGGTAGATTAGGGCTCACTTTCCCTTCACCTCCTTCCTGCCATTACAGATTGCAGGTAGGTCCCGGTGGGAGTCAGCGGGAGCAACCTGCATCTCCATGCCCAGCCAGAGTTCCAGGGTGATTGCAGGTAGGTCCCGGTGGGGGGGCAGCGGGAGCAACCTGCATCCCCATGCCCAGCCAGAGTTCCAGGGTGATTGCAGGTAGGTCCCGGTGGGAGTCAGCGGGAGCAACCTGCATCTCCATGCCCAGCCAGAGTTCCAGGGTGATTGCAGGTAGGTCCCGGTGGGGGGGCAGCGGGAGCAACCTGCATCCCCATGCCCAGCCAGAGTTCCAGGGTGATTGCAGGTAGGTCCCGGTGGGAGTCAGCGGGAGCAACCTGCATCTCCATGCCCAGCCAGAGTTCCAGGGTGATTGCAGGTAGGTCCCGGTGGGGGGGCAGCGGGAGCAACCTGCATCCCCATGCCCAGCCAGAGTTCCAGGGTGATTGCAGGTAGGTCCCGGTGGGAGTCAGCGGGAGCAACCTGCATCTCCATGCCCAGCCAGAGTTCCAGGGTGATTGCAGGTAGGTCCCGGTGGGGGGGCAGCGGGAGCAACCTGCATCCCCATGCCCAGCCAGAGTTCCAGGGTGATTGCAGGTAGGTCCCGGTGGGAGTCAGCGGGAGCAACCTGCATCTCCATGCCCAGCCAGAGTTCCAGGGTGATTGCAGGTAGGTCCCGGTGGGGGGGCAGCGGGAGCAACCTGCATCCCCATGCCCAGCCAGAGTTCCAGGGTGATTGCAGGTAGGTCCCGGTGGGAGTCAGCGGGAGCAACTTGCATCCCCATGCCCAGCCAGAGTTCCAGGGTGATTGCTGGTAGGTAAGGAGATCCATTTGGTGACCAAACAGCAGTGAAAATAAAAAGGCCCAAATGTCAAAGAATGACACTTCTGCTACTGAAAGTGAAACATTTGAAAGTGAAACATTTAAAATCAAGTTAAAGTGGGGTATGTTCAAAAATGTCAGAGGCGGTAGTGAACAGCAGAGGTAGGCCGGGGCAGAGTTCCAGGGCCAGGGGTGTGACGGCAGGCAGCGTAGGCCGGGGCAGAGTTCCAGGGCGGTGGGGAGAGGACTAGGCCTCAATCCAAGGAGATCCATTTGGTGACCAAGCAGCAGTGACAATAAAAAGGCCCAAATGTCAAAGAATGGCATTTCTGCTACTGAAAGTGAAATATTTGAAAGTGAAACATTTAAAATCAAGTTAAAGTGGGGTATGTTCAAAAATGTCAGAGGCGGTAGTGAACAGCAGAGGCAGACCGTGGCACAGTTCCAGGGCCAGAGTGTGACACTGTCCGCCGATAGATAACCCTTTGCACATTATCGTCATCATCATTATCAGCAGCAGTTGCTGTCAGCCAGCTCCAGAGTGTATGAGCGGGGTGTGCTGCCCATTGCAGCCCGGGGTAGAGGAGCCGTATGCAAGCTGTGCATGCCCGGTGGCAACAGTGTATGAGCTCCACAGCGCCAGCGGGGGGGGGGGGGGGTCCCACTATGTCCCAAGCCGCCTGACATGTACTTCCGGTCGGCTAGGAGGTGGCATGTCACCTGGGCTGTCAGCCAGCCCCAGAGTGTATGAGCGGCGTGTGCCTGCACCCGTGGGGGGGATACAGGAGCCATGGGGAAGCTGTGCAAGACCGGGGGCAGCCGTGTAGGAGCTCTGCAGCGCCCGCTGTGGACTTCCAGGGCAAGAGCGGTAGGAGCGGCCAACTCATGCCGACCTCCTGGAACTCCCCGTCGGCCTCGCTCGCGGGTCGGTCCCGCTGATTTTTCTACCTTCATAATAAAAAAAACTTTTTTTTTTTATGGCATTTTCGGAAGCCCCAAGCCCACCTGGAGTTGCACGAGCAAGGCCACCTCGGCGACTCCTTCAGAAAGCGGCCGGGAGCCAGCTCCGTGTATGAGCGGCTTGTGCCTGCCTATGGCACCCGTGGGGGGATAGAGGGGCCCCGTGGGAGCTGCTGCATGCCGGCAGCTTCCTTGTGGGAGCTCCGCAGCGCCCGCGGCGAGTCCCGTTCTGTCCACCCGGCTGTCAAGCACTTCCGGTCCGCGAACGATGCATGTCAGCGGCGGGGAGCCAGCTCCGCGTATCACTGGCGTGTGCCTGCCTTTTGCACCCGTGGGGGGATAGAGGGGCCCCGTGGGAGCTTGTACATGCCGGCAGCTTCCTTGTGGGAGCTCCACAGCGCCCGCGGCGAGTCCCGTTGTGTCCAGCCGGCTGACAAGCACTTCCGGTCCGCGAAGGATGCATGTCAGCGGCGGTGTGCCCGCTCCGGTTATGAGCGGCGTGTGCCTGCCTATGGCATCCTTGGGGGGATAGAGGAGCCATGGGGAAGCCGTGCCAGCCCGGTTGCAGCCGTGTACGAGCTCCGCAGCGCCGGCGTCGGAGTTTCAGGGCTTTAGCGGTATGCACGGCCAACTCATGCCGACCTCCTGGAACTCCCCGTCGGCTTCGCTCGCGGGTCGGTCCCGCTGATTTTTCTACCTTCATAATAAAAAAATCTTTTTTTTTTTATGGCATTTTCGGAAGCCTCAAGCCCACCTGGAGTTGCACGAGCAAGGCCACCTCGGCGTCTCCTTCCGAAAGCGGCCGGGAGCCATTTCCGAGTATGAGCGGCGTGTGCCTGCCTATGGCACCTGTGTGGGGATAGAGGGGCCCCGTGGGAGCTTGTGCATACCGGCAGCTTCCTTGTGGGAGCTCCGCAGCGCCCGCGGCGAGTCCCGTTGTGTCCAGCCGGCTGACAAGCACTTCCGGTCCGCGAAGGATGCATGTCAGCGGCGGTGTGCCCGCTCCGGTTATGAGCGGCGTGTGCCTGCCTATGGCATCCTTGGGGGGATAGAGGAGCCATGGGGAAGCCGTGCCAGCCCGGTTGCAGCCGTGTACGAGCTCCGCAGCGCCGGCGTCGGAGTTTCAGGGCTTTAGCGGTATGCACGGCCAACTCATGCCGACCTCCTGGAACTCCCCGTCGGCTTCGCTCGCGGGTCGGTCCCGCTGATTTTTCTACCTTCATAATAAAAAAATCTTTTTTTTTTATGGCATTTTCGGAAGCCTCAAGCCCACCTGGAGTTGCACGAGCAAGGCCACCTCGGCGTCTCCTTCCGAAAGCGGCCGGGAGCCAGTTCCGAGTATGAGCGGCGTGTGCCTGCCTATGGCACCTGTGGGGGGATAGAGGGGCCCCGTGGGAGCTTGTGCATACCGGCAGCTTCCTTGTGGGAGCTCCGCAGCGCCCGCGGCGAGTCCCGTTGTGTCCAGCCGGCTGACAAGCACTTCCGGTCCGCGAAGGATGCATGTCAGCGGCGGTGTGCCCGCTCCGGTTATGAGCGGCGTGTGCCTGCCTATGGCATCCTTGGGGGGATAGAGGAGCCATGGGGAAGCCGTGCCAGCCCGGTTGCAGCCGTGTACGAGCTCCGCAGCGCCGGCGTCGGAGTTTCAGGGCTTTAGCGGTATGCACGGCCAACTCATGCCGACCTCCTGGAACTCCCCGTCGGCTTCGCTCGCGGGTCGGTCCCGCTGATTTTTCTACCTTCATAATAAAAAAATCTTTTTTTTTTATGGCATTTTCGGAAGCCTCAAGCCCACCTGGAGTTGCACGAGCAAGGCCACCTCGGCGTCTCCTTCCGAAAGCGGCCGGGAGCCAGCTCCGAGTATGAGTGGTGTGTGCCTGCCTTTTGCACCCGTGGGGGAATAGAGGAGCCATGGGGAAGCTGTGCATGCCCAAGCTTCAAACTGTCACCATGTCAACAGACATGGTGACAGCGTCCCGATCGCAAAGCAGGATTCAAACAGGACCAATCAGAGTGGTCCCTGTGCCGGAAACGAGCTGTGATTGGTCAGTACTGACAGGCCAATCATAGCGCAGGAGCAGTGTTGCCTGCCTATTGCACCCGTGGGGGGAATAGAGGAGCCATGGGGAAGCTGTGCATGCCCAAGCTTCAAACTGTCACCATGTCAACAGACATGGTGACAGTGTCCCGATCGCAAAGCAGGATTCAAACAGGACCAATCAGAGTGGTCCCTGTGCCGGAAACGAGCTGTGATTGGTCAGTACTGACAGGCCAATCACAGCGCAGTAGCAGTGGTGCCTGTCTATTGCACCCGTGGGGGGGATAGAGGAGCCATGGGGAAGCTGTGCATGCCCAAGCTTCAAACTCTCACCATGTCAACAGACATGGTGACAGTGTCCCGATCACAAAGCAGGATTCAAACAGGACCAATCAGAGTGGTCCCTGTGCCGGAAACGAGCTGTGATTGGTCAGTACTGACAGGCCAATCACAGCGCAGGAGCAGTGGTTTGCCGGCATCTCCGTCTCTGACAAGCTCTTTCCTGTCAGAGAGCTTGTGAGAGACGGAGACAGGAATAAATACAGTGCGTAAGTTCAAAAAAACCAGCGATCTGCCGCTTTTCTGCCCTTTTGTGCCCACTAACCTGTTTTTAGTTAGTTAGGTAGCACAAGTTTTTCAGTATGGCCAAAAGAGTCTTTTCAGCCGAGGAAGCATCTGCAATGCTGTGTTCCGACACGGACAGCGCAAGTGAAGGTGAGGAGCAGTTCGTGCTTCCATCTTCCTCTGCATCCAGTGACTCTGAATCTGCACCCCCCAGTGGGCTAGAAGAGCCGTAGTTCCTGATCTGCCTGAGCTGACCTGGGAAGCTGCAGAGAATTATACCCCCCAGGTGCCTGAGTTTACAGCCCGCTCAGGCATTCAAATTGAAATGACGGGTTTCAGCCCCATTGATTATTTTAACCTTTTTTTTTCAGACTCCCTTTTAGCGTTAATGGTCCAGCAGACCAACATCTATGCGGAACAATTTATCGCCCAGAACCCTGACTCTTATTATGGGAGAAGCCAAAATTGGACCCCCACAAACCTAGTGGAATTGCGGAAGTTTTGGGGCATATTTTTAAGTTTTGGCCTAATAAAAAAGCCTAGGATTAGAGACTATTGGTCCCTTGATATTTTATATAACACCCCCATTTACCGCACAGTAATGCCAAGGAAGCGCTTCGAAGCCATCCTGAAATTCCTTCATTACAATGATAATAGCCAGTGCCCACCCCCACAGGCCCCAAATTTTGATAGGCTATATAAAATACGACCATTGATTGCCCACTACTCCCAAATTTTTTCCCACGTTTATACCCCCCAGCAAAATATTTCGGTAGATGAATCCCTAGTCAGCTTCAAGGGTAGACTGCACTTCAGGCAGTATCTACCCAATAAAAGAGCCCGGTACGGCATAAAGCTCTACAAGCTGTGCGAAAGTGCCACCGGTTACACCTACTCCTTTAGGGTCTATGAGGGAAAAGACTCCCATATAGATCCCCAGAATGCCCCCCTTTCCTTGGAATTAGTGGAAAGATCGTATGGGATCTTATCCATCCTTTACTTGGGAAAGGCTATCATCTTTATCTGGACAACTTTTATAACAGTGTCCCCTTAGTAAAAGTTCTCTTGTCCAGATCCACCTTGGCATGCGGAACAATCCGCAAAAATAAGAAGGGCCTCCCCAAAACATTGCTGGGTCAGATCCTAAAATTAGGAGAGAGCAAAGCTTTCTGCTGCGACAATCTGCTCCTCCTAAAGTATAAGGATAAAAGGGACGTCCTTATACTGACCAGCATACACGACAGCAGATGCAGCCTAGTCCCTGTACGTGGATCCACTTCCCAAGTCCCAAAACCATATTGTGTACAGGAGTACAACAAGTATATGGGTGGCGTTGACCTGTCCGACCAGGTTATAAAACCATACAACGCCATGCGCAAGACCAGAGTATGGTATAAGAAGCTGTCTGTGCATCTTAGGGTATGTTCACACGGCCTATTTACGGACGTAATTCGGGCGTTTTTGCCCCGAATTACGCCCGAAAATAGCGCCTCAATAGCGCTGACAAACATCTGCCCATTGAAAGCAATGGGCAGACGTTTGTCTGTTCACACGAGGCGTATATTTACGCGCCGCTGTCAAATGACGGCGCGTAAATAGACGCCCGCGTAGAAGAAGTGACCTGTCACTTCTTTGGCCGTAATTGGAGCCGCTATTCATTGACTCCAATGAATAGCAGCGCTAATTACGGCCGTAATTGATGCGGCGTTCAAGCGCCTGCACATGCCGGTACGGCTGAAATTACGGGGATGTTTTCAGGCTGAAACATCCCCGTAATTTCAGTCGTTACGGACCCCCGCCGTGTGAACATACCCTTACACAGATGGCTTTATACAACGCCTTTGTCCTCTATAGATATGCCAGCAGTGGAGGTACGTTCCTGCAATTTCAGGAAAAGGTCATAAAGTCCCTGATGTTTGGTAACCAGGAAGGAGAGGGCAGTTCATCTGGCTCTTCCGTCAGTAGGATAATTCCCGGCCAGCATTTCCCCACAGAAATCCCCCCCACTGAAAAAAAAAAGAAGCCCCAAAAAAAATGCCGTGTGTGTGCCAAGCGAGGCATTCGTAAGGACACCACATACCATTGTGAGACATGTCCCACAAATCCCGGCCTGTGCATGAAACAATGTTTCAAAATTTATCATACCTCCTTGGATTTTTAATTTATTTATTCATTATTCACCTTTTCTGTCTCCCATACTGGCCATGACCAATTATTAATTTTTCTACTGACCAGCCCCATTTAAAATTTGATCATTTAAAAATTGTAAAAAAAACACCTAAAACAAAACTAAAAATTCTCACTATACCCCTAGATAATTTCCTCAATGGGTGTAGTTTCCGAAAT
This sequence comes from Rhinoderma darwinii, assembly GCF_050947455.1. NCBI lineage: Eukaryota > Metazoa > Chordata > Amphibia > Anura > Rhinodermatidae > Rhinoderma > Rhinoderma darwinii. The sequence goes on along the minus strand of NC_134692.1, from coordinate 24,167,378 downwards.
GGGGTCACTTGTGGGGGGTTTCCACTGTTTTGTCCCCTCAGGGGCTTTGTAAATGTGACAAGGCCTCTCAAACCATTCCTGCTAAATGTGATCTCCCAAAGCCAAATGGCACTCCATCCCTTCTAAGCCCTGCCCTGTGTTCAAATATCCGTTTATTACCACATGTGGGGTATTGTTTTACTCGGGAGAAATTGCTTTACAAATTTTACGGTGCTTTTTCTCCTTCAGTCCTTGTGGAAATGAGAAAAAAATGGCTAAACCTAAATTTTCTTTGAATAAATGTTGATTTTAATTTTCACGGCCTACTTCCAATAAATTCTGTAAAAAACCTGTGCGGTCAAAATGCTCACCATACCCCTAGATAATTTCCTTGAGGTGTCTAGTTTCCCAGATGGGGTCACTTGTGGGGGGTTTCCACTGTTTTGTCCCCTCAGGGGCTTTGTAAATGTGACAAGGCCTCTCAAACCATTCCTGCTAAATGTGATCTCCCAAAGCCAAATGGCACTCCATCCCTTCTAAGCCCTGCCCTGTGTTCAAATATCCGTTTATTACCACATGTGGGGTATTGTTTTACTCGGGAGAAATTGCTTTACGAATTTTATGGTGCTTTTTCTCCTTCAGTCCTTGTGGAAATGAGAAAAAAATGGCTAAACCTAAATTTTCTTTGAATAAATGTTGATTTTAATTTTCACGGCCTACTTCCAATAAATTCTGTAAAAAACCTGTGCGGTCAAAATGCTCACCATACCCCTAGATAATTTCCTTGAGGTGTCTAGTTTCCCAGATGGGGTCACTTGTGGGGGGTTTCCACTGTTTTGTCCCCTCAGGGGCTTTGTAAATGTGACAAGGCCTCTCAAACCATTCCTGCTAAATGTGATCTCCCAAAGCCAAATGGCACTCCATCCCTTCTAAGCCCTGCCCTGTGTTCAAATATCCGTTTATTACCACATGTGGGGTATTGTTTTACTCGGGAGAAATTGCTTTACAAATTTTACGGTGCTTTTTCTCCTTCAGTCCTTGTGGAAATGAGAAAAAAATGGCTAAACCTAAATTTTCTTTGAATAAATGTTGATTTTAATTTTCACGGCCTACTTCCAATAAATTCTGTAAAAAACCTGTGCGGTCAAAATGCTCACCATACCCCTAGATAATTTCCTTGAGGTGTCTAGTTTCCCAGATGGGGTCACTTGTGGGGGGTTTCCACTGTTTTGTCCCCTCAGGGGCTTTGTAAATGTGACAAGGCCTCTCAAACCATTCCTGCTAAATGTGATCTCCCAAAGCCAAATGGCACTCCATCCCTTCTAAGCCCTGCCCTGTGTTCAAATATCCGTTTATTACCACATGTGGGGTATTGTTTTACTCGGGAGAAATTGCTTTACAAATTTTACGGTGCTTTTTCTCCTTCAGTCCTTGTGGAAATGAGAAAAAAATGGCTAAACCTAAATTTTCTTTGAATAAATGTTGATTTTAATTTTCACGGCCTACTTCCAATAAATTCTGTAAAAAACCTGTGCGGTCAAAATGCTCACCATACCCCTAGATAATTTCCTTGAGGTGTCTAGTTTCCCAGATGGGGTCACTTTTGGGTGATTTGTACTGTTTTGTCACTGCAAGAGCCCTTCTAACAAAATAAGGCCCCAAAATCCACTAGGTGTTCCTTTGCTTCTGAGGCCGGTGCTTCATTCCAGTAGCACGCTACGACCACATGTGGGATATTTCCTAAAACTGCAGAAACTGGGCAACAAATATTGAGTTGAATTTCTCTGCTAAAACCTTCTGTGTAATAAAAAAATAGTATTAAAAATTTATTTCTGCCAATAAATATGAAATTTGTAAATTCCACCTCTACTTTGCTTTAATTCCTGTGAAATGTGTAAAGGGTTAAGACATTTTCTAAATGCTGTTTTGAATACTTTGAGGGGTGAAGTTTTTAAAATGGGGTGACTTTTCGGGGGTTTCTAATATATAAGGCCCTCAAAGCCACTTCACAACTGAACTGGCCCCTGTAAAAATGGCCTTTTGGCATTTTCTTGAAAATGTGAGAAATTGCTGCTAAAGTTGTAAGCCTTGTGATGTCATAGAAAAATAAAAGGATGTTCAAAAAACGATGCCAATCTAAAGTAGACATATGGGTGATGTTAATTAGCAACCATTTTGTGTGGTATAACTGCCTGTCTTACAAGCAGATACATTTAAATTGAGAAAAATGCTAATTTTTGCAATTTTTCTCTAATTTTCGGTGTTTTTCACAATTAAATATAGAACATATCGAGCAAATTTTGCTAGTAACTTAAAGTGCAATGTGTCACGAGAAAACAATCTCAGAATCGCTTGGATAGGTGAAAGCATTCCAGAGTTATTACCACATAAAGTGAACATGTCAGATTTGAAAAATGAGGCTCTGTCAGGAAGGTCAAAAGTGGCTAGGGCGGGAAGGGGTTAACCTAGTTCGGTCCCCACCGTTACAGTCGGATGTCAGCTGTAAGATACAGCTGAGATCCGGTGATGATGGCACCGACTCAGCTTCTGAGCCGGTGCCAAACATTGTACGGCATTTTGCGGGAAGTCAATGCTTTCCAGGACGTACATATACGTCCAATGGCGGGAAGGGGTTAAAAATATTTTACTCCTGGTCAGTCATGGCGGTGGTAGTGTGATGGTGGGGGTCCTATTTATAAGAACCATAAATTCTGGTCATCTGCAAATAAGTTAAAGGGGGTTATCTGGGTTGTTAAAAACGGCCGCAAATATTCTACAATAAAAAAACAATCAGTGCTCATCTATTCTTTCCCCAGTGCTGACGCTCCCAGAATAGACAATTATCACATATCCACAGGATAGGTGATCATTTTCGTATAGCTGGGGGCCCAAACTCTGGGACCCCCACTGCTTGCAAGAACAGGAGTCCCGAACATCAAGATCCTCCACCCTGCACCCCCGTTTCCATCAGTCCTGTAGACATTAAATGGAGCGGTGGGCACATGCTTGACCTCCACTCCAGTCAAGCTTCTCCTCACTGAGGAAGTTGGAGGATCTGGAGGTTCGGAAGCCCCGTTCTCGCGGTTGGTTCCAGCGTCGGGGCCTCCAGCAATCGGACAATTGTTTCCTATCCTGTTGATAGTTGATAATTGTCGATTCTTGGACAAGAACACTACAGTCATCCCATCCTCAGCAGGATATGGATGATAACAAGGGACAATATATTTAATTCAACTGCAGAGGATGGAAGATAAACTTTAGGTTTTATTTAACCCCCATCCGGACGTATGACGCATACTTGCATCATAGACGGGTAGGAGAAGTATGGAGCTGGCTCACGGGCTGAGCCCGCTTCATACAAGGCGGGTGTCAGCTATATGTTACAGCTGACGCTTCATTGTAAGCAGACGGATCGTGCTTGAGCGTGGTCCCACTCGTTTAACCCTTAGCGACTGCGGCATCTAAAGCGTTAGGAAGATGGAAACACAAAGATCAAAAGGTAGCAGCACCAGAATTCCAAAAAAGAGTGATGGTGCAAGCCAGCCAGGACTGGATCCAACCCTCCCCAACGAATACAAAAAAAGCAAAGGAACTTTTTATTATTCACCCGTGAAACATTTCAGCTCCTCATGCTTGAGAAAGGCTCTGAGGAGCTGAAATGATGTATAGGTCGATAAAAAAAAAGTTCCTTTCCTTTGGATGTACTGCCTAGTTTTTCTTTTTGTATCAAGATGGAAACGACCCCCTCTGACAGCCCATCAGGCCCCTGCGACGTGATCGCGGGGTGCCGATGGTTGGCATGGCTACCTGGGGACCTAATGAAGGCACCCAGGTCTGCCATCTTTGTACTCCTATTAAGCCCTTAATAGGTGCCTGTCAGAGACACAATGTAGCGCAATACGTTAGTATTGCAGTATATGGTGCGATAGATCCAACGATCGCTGGTTCAAGTCCCCTAGGGGGGCGAGTAAAAATCTGTTTTGTGTACAAAAAAAAAATATTAAAAGCTAAAAAAAAACTCCCCTTTTCCTATTTCCCCCCTACAGCATTGTATGAAAATATACATAATTGGTATCGCCACGTCCATAAAAGTCTGAACTATTAAAATATAATATTATTTAAGCCGCATGGTGAGCGCCGTAAAAAAATAAATTTTAAAACCACAGTTTTTTGGTCACCTCCTCTCCCACATAAAATGGAATAAAAAGTGATCGTAAACTTGCATGTACCCCAAAATGATACCATTAAAAACTACAGCTCATCCCGCAAAAAATAACCCTTCATACCGCTCAATCGACGAAAAAAATAAAGAATTTATGGCTCTCAGAATTTGGCAACACAAAATCATTTTTGTTTTTTACAATTACTTTTTTCCTTGTAAAAGTAGTAAAATAGAAAAAAAACTGTATAAATTTGGTATTGCCGTAATTGTATTGACCCACAGAATAAACGTAACATGTTGATTTAATTGCACAGTGAACGCCGTAAAAACGAAGCACTGAAAAGCAATAGAGGAAAAATAGTAATGACTTTTGTAAGGTCGGGAGGTAAAAATGAAAATCCAAAAAAATGGCTGCAATGGGAAGGGGTTAAAGAAAAACAATTTTACCCTTGATACAACTGAAGGATATGATCATACTCTATGGCCACATATTATATGCGTTCTAAATAAAAAATATAATAAACAATAATAAATATTTAATAATACCAAATAATTTATAATAAAAAAAATAATACATTCAATAATAATAATAAAAGAATAATAATAAATGATGACCGCACTCACATACATGTATAGATAATAATTGTGAGCTGGTCACAGGCTGGGGTGCAGGGTGACAAGTGACAGCTCGGCCTCATGTGACAGGCTGGAGGAGGAGTTGCTGGATGTGATCAGAGCTTGGAAAGTGCCCGGGAGCTCCAGTCACACTGCCCCAGCCTCCTGCTCCTCAGCTCGGACATCTCATCCGACCCAGCCGGGGACGGCAACCGCCTGCAGATGCGTGTGCACCATGCTGACCTCCGGGCTCCCTCCCCTGCCCCGGGCCACGGCGGTACTCCTGCTGCTGGGAGCGGCCACCTTGTGCACAGGTACTGGATCCTATACTAACTGCGCGGCTCATTGCAAAGGTTACAGCGACTAAAACGGGGTGCGGGGGGCAGACACTGCTGTAAACTAGATATATATACAAATACGAAGCATTGATAAACAATATATACATGTACCATTCATAAACACACTACACATACATAATCTATAGATAAATACACTACACATACATAATCTATAGATAAATACACTACACATACATAATCTATAGATAAATACACTACACATACATAATCTATAGATAAATACACTACACATACATAATCTATAGATAAATACACTACACATACATGATCTATACAGGAATGCACTACACATACATAATCTATAGATAAATACACTACACATACATAATCTATAGATAAATACACTACACATACATAATCTATAGATAAATACACTACACATACATAATCCATACATGAATACACTACACATATATAATCTATAGATAAATACACTACACATACATAATCTATACATGAATACACTACACATACATAATCTATACATGAATACACTACACATACATGATCTATGCATGAATACACTACACATACATGATCTATACATAAATACACTACACATACATAATCTATACATAAATACACTACCCATACATAATCTATACATGAATACACTACACATACATAATCTATACATGAATACACTACACATACATAATCTATACATGAATACACTACCCATACATAATCTTTACATGAATACACTACACATACATAATCTATACATGAATACACTACACATACATAAACTATACATGAATACACTACACATACATGATCTATACATAAATACACTACACATACATAATCTATACATAAATACACTACACATACATAATCTATAGATAAATACACTACACATACATGATCTATACAGGAATACACTACGCATACATAATATATACATGAATACACTACACATACATGATCTATACATGAATACACTACACATACATAATCTATACATAAATACACTACACATACATAATCTACACATAAATAAACGACACATACATAATCTATACATGAATACACTACACATACATAATCTATGCATGAATACACGACACATACATAATCTATAGATAAATACACTACACATACATAATCTATACATAAATACACTACACATACATAATCTATACATAAATACACTACACATACATAATCTATAGATGAATACACTACATTTACATAATCTATACATGAATACACTACACATACATAATCTATACATAAATACACTACACATACATGATCTCTACATGAATACTCTACACATACATAATCTATAGATAAATACACTACACATACATAATCTATAGATGAATACACTACACTTGCATAATCTATACATGAATACACTACACTTACATAATCTATACATGAATACACTACACATACATAATCTATACATTAATACACTACACATACATAATCTATACATGAATACACTACACTTACATAATCTATACATTAATACACTACACTTACATAATCTATACATGAATACAATACACATACATAATCTATACATAAATACACTACACATACATGATCTCTACATGAATACTCTATATCTGTATGTGCTATATATGGACATACTATACATTGATACACTATATTTACATAAACTCTACATGGATACATGAACTATATATGGTTACACTATACAAACATATACTATATATGGATAAACTATATATACATGCACTTTATATATAATACATTTTGATAAACTATGTATACATATAGTATTCATGAGTAAACAAACATATACATTGGTACACGATACATAAATGTACTATATATGGATACAGTGTATACAGATGTACTATATAGATACATTATACATAGGTGATGTACATGGTTACACTATATATACACATTAACTATATATGGGTGCATGATACATACATATAACATTGAAGAATACACTATATATTTATATATATATTTAGTACATGTGTATTTATAGCACACACACACACACACACACACACACACACACACACACACACACACACACACACACACACACACACACACACACACACACACACATATATATATATATATATATGTGCACTACATATACATGTGCTATATAAGAATACACTATACATAAAATGTGCATGTGAATACTATAATATACTATTTATGTATGTACCCTATATGTAATACGATACAGGGTACATACATATACTGTACATTAAATGTACATGCAATTCTACACACATATATATTTATATATAAATACACACTCTTAAACACATGAATACAATCCATTAATCTATACATAAATCATACGATATACACACTGTACAGTTCACCTATGTGCTCTATATATAACTGCACCTTATATATAACTAGTGTTTTTTTCACGTGTCCGGCATCAGAACTCCCCCGGGGTCTTACTAGCTCCCCACTCCTGAATACTCTTCTTCTTCTTTCCTGCTCCGTTATCTTTCCTTTTTCTTGGCCATGAAGCAGAGTTCAGAACCACTGACACCTCTCCTATCACTGTATGGATTGATCTATGAATACACTTGATATCTTTTATCCCCAGCTATTTCATTGTCTTCAGCATCCGCTAATGTAGGTAAAGTGCATAAAGACTTCTAGGGTGGCCGATTATACCTCCCACAGGTGTTATCACCCAGCTTTCCTACAGTCCTGAATGGCAGAACAGCCGGGTTATGCAAAAATACGCGAGTATGAGATGGATTACTGAATGTTTAGCTTTGCCACTCGTGACTAGGAAAGTTGGGTGATCACCGGTAGGAGCTTTGACACTCATAATAATTGCAACTCATAGAATTCGTAACTTGACAGAAGAAGACAACTCAAGGATTTTAGGGGGAAATGCACTTTAAAAAGAATCTGTTTGTACCTAGACATATATAAAAACATACACATATATATAAGTATACATACAAACATATAGAAATCCATATATAAACACACATATATTTCCTTATATACCATCTGAATACACCACAAGTAACAGATTGCATTGTGCTAGCATAGACTGGCATGATCTAGCTGGCATTACTCAATTCATCAGCATTAAGCTTGGTGCGTATGTGTTTACAGGGGTGGGGGGTTGATCTGTAGGTGATTACAGCCGATTGCGGTGGTCAGTCCCATATTTTATGTATTTCAGATCATTTAAAGAAACCTCTCAGTCAATGTTGTCCTAGCTGAATATTTGTTGTTACATGAACATTGTGTTTGAGGCTTTACCGGTGAGCGCAAGCTATACGTGATTAAATCTGCTGCTGTGGGGTGAACTCTGAGCCCTTGTGTAATCTTCTTAAGGGAGAGAGCTTCTAAAAAAAGGTCAGAAATACCCGTGCAAGGATATACATCTGATAGATGTGCGGCTATATGAATACCCCGGGGCTCATGTATCAAACTGTGGGGGGTGGCTAGGATGTTGCAATATTGCTACATGTATCACCTCAAGTTATTTGTCATGCCCCCCACCCAATGAATGCAAAACAAACTATTCCTATCATACAGTCTTCCCTCTAGTTATGAAGTGCAGGATGATATTTTAATAATATGTCACATGTACTGACATTATATGTGGCATTGCAACAGAAATAAATGATAATATTGCTTGCATGCATCTAAAAAAAATTGTGTCTCCATGGTTACAGACTACAATCAAACCCTGTTTGTAGTCAGTGGTGTAACTTCGATGCCCAATTTAAAATGTGTCACCTAACATGTGTCATTTATATTACTGGTGTCTGATGCGATAGAGGGGCCTTTGGGCCTTCTCAGAAAACTGGGCCTGGGTGCAACTGCTACCTCTGCAGCCCCTATAGCTACTTACACCCCAGTGTGTAGTCTAAACCTGCAGTCATGTGTAACTCCTTCTTATCTGCTTCTTCTTTTTTTCCTATAGACAGCAGAAGGGGGGGCATATGGTAGAGAGTAAAGTTCCTTTTATACGGGCAGAATTCTACCCGTTATACGGGCGCTGATTGACAATCCGGTTTGTCGATCGATGCTAGCTTGCATCATTTGAACAAAGCAATGATTGCAAGTATGGGGAACATTTGTTTGCACAGGGAGTGACCATCTGGCCGCATTAAAGATCTGAGTATCTGATGATCGAGTGGTTGCTTGTTCATTGGCTGATCGCTGTCCTGTTTATGCAGGGCAATAATCGGGAAGGAGCGTTCATACAAACGCAGCTTCACCCAATCATTGGCAAATGTAAAAGGGCCTTGAAGGGGGTTTCCAGACAATAAAAATTGATGGCCTATTCTCAGGATAGGCCATCAATAGCTGATGGGTCGAGGTCCGGCTTCCGGGACCCCCGACAATCAGCTGTTTTGAAGTGGCCGCAGCGTTCATACAAGCGTTGCTTCCACTTAATTTCTTCTTGCTCACTGTGAGTCTTCGACACGCAGATATTGCAGTCTTTTTGTTTCACAGGTATTGCAGCAGGATAAGAATATACACAGGATCTGTTTGTAGAATGTAGACTCATAGATATGCATAGGAGCTGTAGACCTGAAACGGTAGGACATTTTAAATTAAAACTTTTTGCAAAGTTGCTGTATTTTTTTTAATTTTAGATAAATTGGAGCAGTAAAAAAAAAACAAAAAAACCCTGACCCTTGTTCTGCAAACCAATGCGGCTGGTGAGAGAAGGAGACTGAGTGGAGCTATCTCCATTAAAGTGCAGCCGTTGTCTGCAGTCACTATTTAGATCCAAGCTATGTATCCTCCTGATGTGCTTTCTCCACCATCTAATTTTTAGGCCAGGCTTAGAAATTGTGGAATTGTTGTGGATTCCGGTACTGAAAATCTGCACTACAAAAACGTTTCATTCCAGTGAATGGGATTTTCCAACGGTAGCAGAGTTGCCTCAGGGAAAACACCTTGGCCCACATTTGCAAAGACTGGCACACGCCTCTTAATAAATTTGGCGCATTTTGAACTAACTGGCAGCCACAAAATCAAATCTCCGCCTGCTATGAGCCGGCATAAATTTGTGCTATTTTCACCTATTTTTCCTAAAAAATTATTCGTGTCACACAAAAATCATAGCTAGGATATGCCATTACTGTATGGTCGCTGAGGGTATGACTGCTGGAGATTTTAATGCAAGTTTGTCGCAAGCCACCGTTTGCAACCTGTTTTGCTGCAGTTTAGGCCAAAGTTTAGCCTTTAGCCCAACAATTATTGTGGTCCACTCATTCTTGTGGCCCTGCATTTTCATGCATTGAATGTACTATATGCAACTGCATAATTTACTAGATAGATAGGGAGTCAGTACTATCTGTACCTACATCATTCACAGGGAGGCAGTATTATATATACCTACATCATTCACAGGGAGAGAGACAGGGAGGCAGTATTATATATCCCTACAACTTTCTCAGGGAGAGACATGGAGGCAGTACTATGTATACACAAATCATACAGAGAGAGCGAGGGAGACAGGAAGGCAGTACTATCTGTATCTACATCATTCACGGAGAGACATGGTGGCAGTACTATCTATACAACATAATTTACAAAGTGTAATGGCAGGAAGGAGGTGAAGGGAAAGTGAGCCCTAATCTACCCACCGCCCTGTCCCTGCCTACTTGCAACGACCCGCCCTAGGCGACGGGGTACAACTGGGCGGCGGTCCCTACGCTGTCTAAGTGCACGGGAGAACAAACAGGGAACACGCAAGGGAAGGGGCAGTAGCCCACGGAACGCCGCGAGGAAACGGAGCGGTGAATGAGTTGTCAGGACCAGGATGAAGTGGAGTATACCCAAGTGAGCACAGAGGAGGAAGCAAGCCGGAGGCAAAGCAAAGCGGGTTAAGCAGAACAGCAGCAAGGCAGAAGCACGGCAGAAGCAGGCTGGAGCAAGCAGCAGTGGGGCCAGGAATCCAAAAGAATTACAAGCACTGAGGAGGAGAACACAGCAGGTAATAAAGGACAGGGGGCGGAGCTAACTCCGACTGACCAGGCCGCGATAGGCTCTCCCACTCCTGAGCCTGCCACCCTGGTTGGTGGGAGATGGTGTCAGTCGAACAGGTCTGGCCTCAGGTGTGGATTGATTAATCCCAGGAGTATACCTAGATGTAGTACCTGGCAGATCCCTAACAGTACTCCCCCTTTTATGAGGGGCCACCGGACCCTTACTAAGAGGACCCGGTTTAGTAGGGAAGAGAAGGTGGAACCTCCTGATCAATACCCCAGCGTGAACATCACGGGCAGGTACCCAAGTCCTCTCCTCCGGCCCGTACCCTCTCCAATGGACCAGGTACTGGAGGGAGCCCTGGACCATCCTACTGTCAATAATCTTGGCCACCTCGAATTCCACCCCCTCAGGGGTGAGAACGGGAACAGGAGGTTTCCTCGAGGGGGACCAGGACGGGGAGCAGCGTTTAAGGAGGGAGGCATGGAAGACGTCATGTATGCGAAAGGATGGGGGCAGCTCCAGACGGAAGGATACAAGGTTGAGGACTTCAATGATCTTATAAGGCCCAATAAATCGGGGAGCAAACTTCCTGGACGGGACCTTAAGGCGCAAGTTCCTGGACGACAACCAGACCAAATCCCCGACGACAAACCGGGGGTTAGCAGAACGTCTACTATCCGCCTGAATCTTTTGTGCGCTTTGGGACGCCTCTAGGTTCTTCTGAACCTGGGCCCAGACAGTGCACAGTTCCCGATGAACATCCTCTACCTCAGGATTATTGGAACAACCAGGGGAAACGGAGGAGAACCTTGGGTTAAACCCGAAATTACAGAAAAACGGGGAGACCCCTGACGAGTTACTGACCCGGTTATTCAGGGAAAATTCAGCAAGGGGAAGGAATGAGACCCAATCGAATTGACAGTCAGAGATGAAACACCTTAAATATTGTTCCAGGGACTGGTTAGTCCTCTCCGTTTGGCCATTAGTTTCGGGATGGAAGGCGGAGGAGAAGGACAGATCAATCTCCAACTTTTTACAAAAGGCTCTCCAAAATAAGGAAACAAATTGTACCCCTCTGTCAGAAACGATATTGACTGGGGCCCCATGGAGACGCAGGATGTGTTTCACAAACAAAGAAGCTAACGTCTTGGCGTTAGGTAGCTTCTTAAGGGGCACAAAGTGGCACATCTTGCTGAAGCGGTCTACTACCACCCACACCACCGACTTGCCCTGAGATGGAGGCAAATCGGTGATAAAATCCATGGAGATATGGGTCCAAGGTCTCTGTGGAATGGGCAAGGAACGTAGTAGGCCCGCAGGTCGGGACCTAGGGGTTTTGGACCTAGCGCAAACCTCACAAGCGGCGACGTAAGCCCTAACGTCTTTAGGCAACCCAGGCCACCAATAGTTTCTGGTAATGAGGTGTTTGGTGCCTAAGATGGCAGGATGACCAGATAGAGTGGAGTCATGGTTTTCCCTGAGTACCCTTAGCCGGTATTGCAGGGGAACAAACAGTTTGTCCCCAGGGACGTTCCCGGGAGCTGCACCCTGATCAGCCGCGATATCAGAAGCTAAATCAGAATCCGTGGCAGAAACGATTATACCAGGGGGTAAAATACAAGCAGGATCCTTCTCGGAAGGAGGATTGGCCATGAAACTACGTGACAGGGCATCAGCCTTAATATTCTTGGACCCAGCCCTATAGGTAACCAAGAAATTAAATCTGGTAAAGAATAGTGCCCAGCTTGTCTAGGATTAAGCCTCCGGGCCGATTCTAAGAAAACCAGATTCTTGTGATCTGTAAGGACCGTTACCTGGTGTCTGGCCCCCTCCAGGAAGTGTCGCCACTCTTCAAAAGCCCATTTAATGGCTAGAAGTTCGCGGTTGCCAATATCATAGTTACTCTCCGTTGGCGAAAACTTCCTAGAGAAGTAAGCACAGGGGCGGAGATGGGTGAGGGAGCTGGTACCCTGGGACAAGACGGCCCCCACTCCCACCTCAGATGCGTCAACCTCCACAATAAATGGCTCCTCTTGGTTGGGCTGAATCAGCACGGGGGCCGAGATAAAGCACTTCTTGAGGGTCTCAAAGGCCTGGACGGCCTCAGGGGGCCAATGGAGGACATCAGCACCCTTGCGAGTAAGGTCCGTAAGAGGCTTAGCGACGACCGAGAAGTTGGCAATAAATCTCCTGTAATAGTTGGCAAACCCTAAAAAACACTGTAACGCCTTAAGGGAGGCAGGTTGGACCCATTCCGCCACAGCCTGAACCTTGGCAGGGTCCATGCGGAATTCATGAGGAGTGAGGATTTGCCCTAAAAATGGTATCTCCTGTACCCCAAAGACACATTTTTCAGTCTTAGCAAACAGATTATTCTCCCGAAGGACCTGGAGCACCTTCCTGACATGCTCCACGTGGGAGGACCAGTCCTTGGAAAACACCAGTATGTCATCAAGGTAAACAACAAGAAAATTACCCAGGTAATCTCTCAGGATTTCATTAATAAAATTCTGGAAGACAGCAGGAGCATTACACAACCCAAAGGGCATGACCAGGTATTCGAAATGACCCTCGGGTGTGTTGAACGCAGTTTTCCACTCATCCCCCTCTTTGATGCGGATAAGGTTATATGCCCCCCGTAGATCGAACTTAGAAAACCATTGGGCTCCCTGAACCTGATTAAAAAGATCCGGAATCAAAGGAAGTGGGTACTGGTTCCTTACGGTGACCTTATTCAGGTTACGATAATCAATGCACGGCCTAAGACCACCATCCTTCTTCCCCACGAAGAAGAAGCCAGCACCTACAGGAGAAGTCGAGGGGCGAATGAAACCCTTGGCCAGGCATTCTTGGATATACACCCTCATAGCTTCACGTTCAGGACATGAAAGATTAAATATCCTACCCTTAGGAAGCTTGGCACCAGGCACCAAATCGATGGCGCAATCGTAATCTCTATGGGGGGGCAACACCTCGGAGGCCTCCTTAGAAAACACATCGGCGAAGTCCTGAACAAACTCAGGAAGCGTGTTTACCTCCTCCCGGGGAGAAATAGAGTTAACAGAAAGACATGACATAAGACATTCATTACCCCATTTGGTAAGCTCCCCAGTATTCCAATCAAACGTGGGATTATGCAACTGCAACCAGGGAAGACCTAATACCAGATCAGACGATAATCCCTGCATCACCAGTACAGAGCACTGCTCCAAATGCATGGAGCCAACCAGGAGTTCAAAAACAGGAGTATGCTGAGTAAAATAACCATTAGCAAGGGGAGTTGAGTCGATACCTACTACAGGGATAGGATAAGGTAAATCAATAAAAGGCATTTTTAGAGACATAGCAAATTCCACAGACATGATATTAGCAGATGAGCCAGAATCCACGAAAGCACTGCCAGTGGCAGACTGGCCAGCAAACGAGACCTGAAAGGGAAGCAAAATTTTATTGCGTTTCACATTAACGGGAAATACCTGTGCGCCCAAGTGACCTCCCCGATGATCACTTAGGCGCGGAAGTTTTCCGGCTTTTTATTCTTGCGCCTGGGACAGGTGTTCAGAAGATGCTTGTCGTCCCCACAGTAGAAGCAGAGACCATTCATTCTGCGAAACTCCCTACGTTGTCGAGGGGACATGGAGGCCCCGAGTTGCATAGGTACCTCCGAGTAATCCGTGGAGGGGCGAGGAGACGGGACCTCGGGGGGAATCGCAGAAAGGTCAGAGGGGAGCACATTGAAGCGTTCAAGCTGACGTTCCCTGAGACGTCGGTCAAGTCGTACTGCTAGGGCCATAACCTGGTCAAGGGAGTCAGAAGAGGGGTAACTAACCAGCAGATCCTTCAGGGCGTCAGATAATCCTAACCTAAACTGGCACCTTAGGGCCGGATCGTTCCACCGAGAAGCTACGCACCACTTTCTAAAATCAGAACAGTACTCCTCAACCGGTCTGCTACCCTGACGTAAGGTCACCAGCTGACTCTCGGCTAAAGCAGTCCTGTCAGTCTCGTCGTAAATGAGTCCGAGGGCAGAGAAAAAGCGATCAACAGAGGAAAGTTCAGGGGCGTCAGGAGCCAAGGAGAAGGCCCACTCTTGGGGCCCTTCCTGGAGTCGGGATATGATGATACCCACCCGCTGGTTCTCGGAACCTGAGGAGTGGGGTTTAAGGCGGTAATACAGTCTGCAACTCTCCCGGAAGGAGAGAAACGTCTTACGGTCCCCTGAGAACCGGTCAGGTAACTTGAGGTCGGGTTCTAGAGGTGAGGTGAGGGGAACTACTACGGCAGCGTCACCCTGGTTGACCCTCTGGGCCAGGGCCTGGACCTGTAGGGAGAGGCCCTGCATCTGCTGGGTCAGGGTCTCAAGGGGGTCCATGATAGCGTCAACGTAGGGGAAATGGTAGACTAGGTAAGGGGCTTGTAATTATGTAATGGCAGGAAGGAGGTGAAGGGAAAGTGAGCCCTAATCTACCCACCGCCCTGTCCCTGCCTACTTGCAACGACCCGCCCTAGGCGACGGGGTACAACTGGGCGGCGGTCCCTACGCTGTCTAAGTGCACAGGAGAACAAACAGGGAACACGCAAGGGAAGGGGCAGTAGCCCACGGAACGCCGCGAGGAAACGGAGCGGTGAATGAGTTGTCAGGACCAGGATGAAGTGGAGTATACCCAAGTGAGCACAGAGGAGGAAGCAAGCCGGAGGCAAAGCAAAGCGGGTTAAGCAGAACAGCAGCAAGGCAGAAGCACGGCAGAAGCAGGCTGGAGCAAGCAGCAGTGGGGCCAGGAATCCAAAAGAATTACAAGCACTGAGGAGGAGAACACAGCAGGTAATAAAGGACAGGGGGCGGAGCTAACTCCGACTGACCAGGCCGAGATAGGCTCTCCCACTCCTGAGCCTGCCACCCTGGTTGGTGGGAGATGGTGTCAGTCGAACAGGTCTGGCCTCAGGTGTGGATTGATTAATCCCAGGAGTATACCTAGATGTAGTACCTGGCAGATCCCTAACACAAAGATAGACAGAGAGGCAATACTATCTGTGGCTACATAATTTACACGGAGAGATAGGGAGGCAGTACTATCTACAGTATAACTACAACATTCACAGGTAGAGACAAGGAGCCAGTGCTATTTGTACATAAATGATTCACAAAGAATGAAAGAAAGAGGAAGGCAGTACTATCTGTTCCTACATTATTCACAGGGAGAAACCTGGAAGGCAATACTATCTGTACCTACATCATTTGCAGGGAGGCAGTACTATCTGTACAATATAATTTACAAAGATAGACAGGGAGGCAGTTCTATCTGTACCTACAACATTCGCAGGGAGAGACAAGGAGGCAGTGCTATCTGTACATACATGATTCACAAAGAAAGAAACAGAAAGGCAGTACTATCTGTACCTACATCATTTATAGGGAGTGACCGGAAGGCAGTACTATCTGTACATACAAATCAGTTTGAACCAGTTAAATGATTGTACAAAGAATGTTACTATTTGAAATATTCTCTTTATAATGCTAGGGCTCCAAATTGCAGCATTGGTTATTTGTTTGATGTTGCAATGGTTGCATGATCGACTCACCACTTTCTTCCTATAGGGAAACATTGAAGTCACGGCATGAGTTGTGGTAGTGGTGTAATTTTACCGTGACTCACAGGTGACGCTGTGCCGTTTGGTGCACTATTGTAAGTCCAATATAATAATAAGCCTGTTTTCTTCACAGTTGCCCTAAAGGTGATGTTTACTACAGCCTGTATTCTTGTTAAAGGACTCTCGTCCTTGTCTCCATCTTCACAGACGCTGTATTAATGGTTATGACACATTATGTCAGCCTGTCTTATTTTGCATTGACAGAATATGTGCCGAATGTGTGTGTAAACGATGCCTACATTCTGTATACAGCTCCTGTTGCAGGAATTTGGATTTCCCCACTTCGCTGATAATAACATTATATGACAGAACTACAAGATATGGAATAGCTAGAAACTTTTCAAAAAAGCTATTATTTTCTTACCTTATATTTAAGGAGTTGTCCACCTTCTGACAACTGATGACCTATCCGCCGGATAGGTCATCAGTATATCATCGGTGTGAGTCTGACACCCAGACCCCGCACCTATAAGCCGCTCTGGTGGCCTGCGGGCACCGGATGTTATGGCACATAATACTATCTATGGAGCCGGAAACAGTTGGGCCGTGCTGCAGAACTGCAGGTGCGCTGCTATTCACTTGAATAGGAGCAGAGCTGCAGTACTCCAGCTCGGCCGCTATTCCGTGGCCGACATGTACGTTCGGTGCACGGAGGCACCGGACCAGCTGATCTGTGTGGGGCCCGGGTGTCGGACCCCCATAGATCATGTACTGATCACCTATCCACCGGATAGTCGGTGGATAGGTCATCAGTTGTCAGAAGGTGGAAAACCCCTCTGAGTCAAGCTTTTCAGCTTTTAGTTCATTTTTCAATCTACTAAAGAGCAACTGAAAGCAATTGAATTAAATGTAAAATGTTAATTATTTCCAGACGAGATGTTCGGCAGGTAGGCGGTCAGACATTATTAAAAAGGATAAAAGGAAATTGCAAGGTCAGATTACTCTGTATTGATGAGTCCAAAATATACAGTAATAGATTGATCTGTAGGAGGAAGTTTTATGTTTTATGTCGACTACGGTATTGCTTCCGTCAAAATGATGGAACCCTTGCACAAAGGAGACAAACGGAAACCATTGGCACTAGATCAGTCACCATTGAAATCAATGGTGATGCAAACAGAAACCTATGGTTTTCGTTTGTCTCAGTCAAGATTCTGGATTCCGTTCATGGGTTGCCCTGACGGAAAGCTCAGACGGAACCCATGAACGGAGCCCCGATGCAGATGTGAACGAAGCCTTAGGTTGTTGAATAATAAGCCTGCGGAGTACAATACATTACACTAAAATTTCATCTCATTCTAGAAGTTTATTTGAAAGTCTTTAAAAGCTATGAACACCTTCGAAAGCGATTTATTTTTTCTTTAATTCGGTGTGTTTTTATTTAAAAAAAATAAATCTTTTTTGAGAAACAGCTGCTTTGTATCCTGTATACAGAGCAACTGTATCGTGCACTGGGACCTGTGTCCGTCCGGTCAGCGGGACTGACGGGTTTAGCGTCAGCGGGTTCCACCTGTAATCGATCACATCTAAGTTATGAACTTAGATGTGATCGGCAACAGCTCGATCCCTGCTGACACTGAACCCATCAGTGCTGCTGACCAGACAGATACAGGATTCAGCACAAAATACAGCTGCTCTATATACAGAAAACAAAGCAGCTGTTTCTCAAAAAAAGAGAACAAAAATCGAAAATTCCGAAGGTGTACATAGCCTTTAAATTTACAGAGGGAAATTAAATTAAAAAAAATATTGCAAATTAAAAATGAATGTCTGAAGGGATTGTCTATTTTGAAAAATGTAAATTTGCAAAATTTCGAATTTGCAGAAATCAAATTCAAATTTAATTAAATAGTGGTCCAACTAAGTGACTACTTGTTCCCCTATTTAATGCTCACACATACTAATAGACTATTATTCCCATTCTAACTTCTGTCTTTAACGTAATGCTCTGGCTGGGATCTCTATGCCTTCTTACTTTTAATAAACGGTGAGGTCAGTAATGAGGCTGACCACCATGAGGTCATTGCGGTCACCCACTTCTACAATGTCCTGTACCTCTCCAACACTGTAACATTTTCTCTAATCTTCATTGTCTGGTGGCTGTTTAGTGTAGACTCCATGATGGTCTAGTAGGGCGTAATAATATCATTGGTGGCCCAGTAGGTGCCGTTTTAATCCTGATGGTTTAATGAGTATAATAATTTCCCTTCGGGCTTAGTAGGTACCATAAGATCCATAATGGTCCAGTGGATTTAGCCTTATCCATGGTGGCCCAGTGAATTTAATAATAATCCTGGTGGCCTGGGGGTTTAATGATGATCATTTTGGTCTAGTCGAGTTTAATGGTATCCCGACCAAAGACATTTGTGGTATATGTATAAGATATGCCATAAATGTCTCATACGGGGAGCACCTCTAGGAACCCCACCTATCAGTAATCTCTAATTCTCATAGAGATTGGAACGAGAAAAGGGGATAATATAATTTGACAGTAACAACATTTTATGAGATCAAGTAGAGCATGATAACTGCCTTGCTTTGGGTTTGAGTCATAGAACCAACAAAACCAAATGGGTCTTGTAGTTTATGACACAGGTTATCAGGCCCAGACTTCAGGATGCTGCTTTATTCTCCAGCTAGGCAATACACTGACCGAGCCACAACCGGCACTCTGGGTCACGTCATATAACATTGAAACAATATGCAGCCAGCAATTTAACACATTAATTCCCCAGATATACTACAGCCCTATAGGTTAGGCTTCGGTCACATCTCCGTCAGGGCTCCGTTCCGTCATTCCATCGGAGCTTTCTGTCGGAACGGAGCCCTGACTGACACAAACTGAAACCGTAGGTTTCCGTTTCCATCACCATTGATTTCAATGGGGACGGATCCGGTGCCAATGGTTTCAGTTTGTCTCCGTTGTGCAAGGGTTCTGTCGTTTTGACCGGATGAATACCGTAGTCAACTATGCTATTCATCCGGTCAAAACGACGGAACCCTTGCACAACGGAGACAAACTGAAACCATTGGCACCGGATCCGTCACCATTGAAATTAATGGTGATGGAAACGGAAACCTACGATTTCAGTTTGTGTCAGTCAGGGCTCCGTTCCGACGGAAAGCTCTGATGGAATGACGGAACGGAGAACTGACGCATATGTGAACGAAGCCTAATAAGTTGGACGGGTTTGATCTAAGGTTTGCTGAGGTTTGTTTTAGCTTTTCTAGCCAACATAGGGAGTATTCGACCTGCAAAATGTGCAGACGAGTTATTTCACCTATATTTTTCTTCTACTTCCTTTATACTGCAGTAAACAAGTTAACAAACAATTTAAAGAACATTCCATAATAGGAATGTTCTTTATGTCTCATATCACATCAGTAGTATCAGTTGGGTGTAGTAGAAGTACGGTATTTTAGACGTTTTATATTGTTTGAGTAGTACATGCAGAACTATTACTTCACTGCTGCTTGTTCCTTTTTATTTACCAATAAAATCCAGTCTACAATGTTTTCTTCTGTATAGCACAGTATGGCAGATATAGGGCACAGGGCAATTTTTTCTTTTTGTCTTTAATTCACCTTCTACCTTCAGGTTCCTTCAGTTTATATTGTTTTTGTTGCTCTTGACCTGAAATAGCCACACACAAGCCAGTTGTAGGAAAGCAATGAGTTCTCTTACTACTCTTCTACATCTTAAAACAGAATATAATACTTTAGTATAATTTAGGGAAGGGGATGAGTTTCCCTGTTGCTTATATACTTTTATGTTTTTTTCTGGTGAAACACATGAATAGCCTTTCCTCAAGTTAATGGGGCTGATCTGCAGTACCAGACACAAGCGCATGTATGCCCCTCGTTTCTGCTGATAGGTGGGCTCCCAGGGATCGGATCATTACTGATCACACATTGATGGTCTATTCTAGGAAAGTACATTCCTGAAAAACCTATAGAGAGTGCATTTGTAACCATTTTCCTGCTGAGAATAGAAATCATGCACCCCCTCTTTTAAAAACAGTGTTGGTCTCGGACCTCCATCTCTAGTGCAGATGTAAAAAAAATTGGCATGTTGGGGACCCTTGGTGTCTCAGTAGGATTTCTATGTATCTGATGTCCCCTGGATGGACCTCATATGGCATACAATTTAATATATAGTAGTAATCATCAGATTAGTCTGGCCCTAAAGTGTACCTATCCATACAAACCAAATCACATTCACTCCTTATGTAGCTGTAGAGATGAAGTGCAGCCAGAATTCCTTCTTAAAATGCAGATTTAATTTTTTTGTGCCTGCTGAGTGGGTGGGCTCTTACCACTGTGTAGAGCTCCATGAGCCAATCAGATGTTGCCCTCTTGCTGCTTTTCTTACCCTCTCCCGCTCCATGCTAAAATTCAAAGAGAGAGTGAAAAACTGCAGCTGCATCCTCCTCCTCTCCCTCCTCTTTGTTTACTTCACTATGGTACTGTTGGCAGATGTATTTATTCATGTTATTTACAGCACCAACCAGAGGTGTAAACTTTTTGGACCCAGTATAAAATCTGTAAGGGCTGATGCACGCGACCGTAATTTTTATCCACAATTATGGTTCCGTAATTGCGGATAAAATAGTGACCCATTCATTTCTATCGGTCACGGACACCTTCCCGTATATTTACGGGTGCGTGTCCAGGCCGTAGAAATGACCCGTAAAAAATAGGACATGTCCTATTTTTTGCATTTGTGGACCGTGCTCCTATACTTATTACTGTGAGCACGGTCCGCAAATGCGGGTGACACTACGTGGCCTGTCCGTGCAGTATTTACTGACCGTAAATACTGCACGGTCGTATGCATGAGGCCTAACATTTGGACCCCTAAACTATTATGCATCATTTGTAGTATTGGCATTCCATTAGGTGCAGATGGACCATTTGGGACCCCTCAGGCTCCAGGACCCAGATGAGATCACAATCTTTGGACGCCTTATAGATACCCACCTGGCACCAACATGTTCCTCAGTACTGTACACAGATTGTAGTCATTCACATCAATCCCTGTGGCCAGTAAATAAACTTATTTCCCTGTCTCATTATAATACACAGATGAAAACTAGGGCAACTTTTATAGCAAACAATTAACCTGGTGGAAATCTACGTGAACACAGGGAGAATATATAAACGCTATGCGGATGTTGCCCTGGAGTGCAACAAATCTACAAGGCGACAATGCTAACCACGAGTAGTATATTGACAGTCTCTTACAGTTATATCCCAGTAGTATTAAATGGCTGACGGCTTTGCCTTTGTGTTGAAGCTTATCTCACAACCACTTCAAACCTCTTCAATGAGATACACCGCACACGTAGAGAGGAGTTCAGTCACTTATTAACCACATCGTATGGACACATTCTGTACATTATCCTCTTATCAATATGTAACAATTTATAATATCCGCAAAATATACCTACGTACCTGGTATCTCACTACCCGATAAAGGGGTATCCCACAGACCCTGAAATATCCTTACAAATATTATATTTGTCACTTGCAATGTTTACTCCAACTCATCAATCTTTTTTACTATTTAAATTCCAGCAGGAAAAGGGTTACCCCATCAGAACAACCCATTCCCATGTACCCTGTTAGCGCATATGGATGTTATTGAGGGGGGTCCCCAGCTTGAGATCCTATACCATTAATCAAAGCAGTAAGCCTCGGCAAAGAGCCAGTGAAGCCTATCTATGTCCACACTTCAAGAATTTTAGCAGATGCTTTCATTCTTTATAAAATAACTCTGCCATCGCTCTATTATTCCTCCTGGAAATGTATGAATAAATTGACAACTGGGTGTTGCCATTCTTCTTGTCTATGGGGTGTGTCCCTACACAGTCTCACTCTGTCAGATTTGAATGGATAACTGAGAATGAGCAGCGACACACTCATTTGACAAGGGGAATGTTAAGACCCAGTTGTCAATTTCTTCATACATTTCCAGGTGGAATAACAGAGGAACTACACAATGCAGAGTTCTAAGAAAAGATGCTACAGAATTGTTATTTTATGGGGAATGCAAGTATTTACTAAAACGGACACCAGGAAATCTGTGACTGAGCCCCTGGTGTAAAACTATAATGGTGACTAAATGTGGTCATCCAGCTTTTCCAGAAAGCGAGACAGCTAGAAAATGGCTGAATAGATTTTTGAAGAACCGAATAAAGCAAATTAAAGTGACTCTCCAGGTCCACACTTCCTAGAGCTGATTGAACTCAGTATATGTGTGACAATTACCTGATGTTCATCTTTTTCTCACTGGTGGTTTAGTAAGACCTCATTCACACCTACGTTGGATGCTTTGTTTAGGGGCCTCCGTCGCAGATCCAGCCAAGATTACCGGAGACAATAGCACAGCATGCTGCGCTATTGTCTCCGGTAAAATCACGGACTCCCCAACGGAAAGCGCTGTGGAAAAAAAATAGTAGCATCACTTATAGTTCCTGACGCATTTTTATGCTCACTCCTGGACAGTCACTTCAAGGGTATATATCTACTGGTGATTCTTCTTCAAATTATAATGACGCATATGCATGAGGTAATATGGTTGGGCATTGGGGCGATTTTGACTAAATCACCAGGACATTGTGCCATGTGTAAGGTCAAACCTTCCTAAATAAATGGTTAAAATGTGACCAGATTTCTTGTTCATATTTGTATGACTTGTATGGCAGCCAGATGTCTATGTACCATCATATAAATTGGACATTGGGTCAATGGGTGATGAGGCCAAACATGCAGATTTGCCATTTGTGGTCGGCCTATATATGTAACGTATCCTGGGAGAGTCATAGAAAGATACAACTGGTTTGTTCTGTACTATATAAACCTCTGACCTTTAGCCTTGTACTCTACAAGAGCTAATAAACTGAAGTTACTTATCAGCTCACAACAGCTGCAGACTTTCCATATATGCTGGTTTTGAAACATATTTTCACAATTTTTATTTTTACCTATTAGACATTTAGTGATTCGAGATCTATAGAAAGACCCCAATTTGACACATTCATTGCAAAATTCAATCAAATGTCAAAGGGCGTTGCAAAACTAATCACACCTCTGTACTCCGAATGAGGGTCATCTAATAATACGGTCAGATTGCATAAAGGGGTGGCCTTCATTATTGGTCTGTGCATAGTCGATGAGATGTCCAACAGATTTTTCTTCTGATATACAGATTTTTAAAAGTAGAATTCCCCTTTAAGCTGGTTATTTTAAAACAGACTTTCTGTATATATTAGTCCATTCCTTTGGTTACAGATAGATCTTTGTTTTGCTCAGATAAACCATCATTTTGCCAAGAAATGTCCTAAAATGACCCATGTTTGGCAGACTCTGCCCTTTTTTGGCCCCAATTATTGGAACTATCCAATCGAAATTGGCAACGTTGCAGCTATGGGAAAGGCATGGATCTTTTTTTTTAGATTTGTAATATCAAACCTTTAATATCCTGAGGAAGAGTTATTTACACTGGAGAGAATGAACCTAGATCAGACTGGCAGGAACTGCGCCACAGTGGCGCACGCTGTATGATAAATAGCTAGACATGTTAGACACTTTTCTGTTCCTTATGCCAGCTCATGGCTGGCGTACATAACATAAATATTTTCCGCCCAAAGCACGGTTCGCGACGTTAACAAATTTTACAACTCCTCATAGCCACGCCCTTTTTAAAGGCACTTTTTCAAAACTGTCTGAAAAAGGATCTGAAACTATTTGTGCCAGAATTCTGGTGCATTCTGCTTAGTAAATTTCCCCCAATATGTATTTTGTGAGGATCCACTGTTGGCACCACATTAATAAATAGCACAACATATTACAGTGAAATTCTGATAATCGGGAGTATTTGGCACTGCCGAAGTGACAGATTATAAAACACTCCGAATCATCAAATGTCTAAACCTTTACATATACATATACACATGCACATACATGTATTTACAGCTCCTTGGTGATTCCTGAAAGTCATGGTAAAGTCATCTAGCAACATCACGTTAGTGAAGGCCAATTCATGAATTAGTATCAGCACGTTGGTGTTGTGCTGTCGGTAGATCCATGGCATGTGTACATCGGTGCCAGTGCGTGTGTTCATTACAAAGATCCACCATGGATCAATATTAATTCCCGTTGTGACTCGTGCGCATGGCTGTGTTACAGATTAGTGTTGTACACATTAGTTTTCCAAAATCATAAGTTATCATCTATCCACAGGATCGGTAAAAATTATCTGATCACTGTAAGCCCCACCGCTGGGACCCCCACCGATCGCGGGAACCCCCCCAGTTCCTCCTTACTGCTCGACGGCAGTGAGGAGGACATTGAATGGAGCCGCGGTAGAGCATGCGTGCTGCCACTTTATTCAAAGTCCATGGGAATGACGGAAATAGCCGAGTACAGAGCTCATCTGTTTCTGTCATTCTCAGACAGTGTATGAAGCAGCAGACGCATATTCAACTGTCACTTCCTTTCAAGCTCCTCCGCACTGAAGAGTGAGGATCTGGGGGTTCTGGACTCCCATTCTTACGATGGGTGGGGGTCCAAGCAGTGGGGCCCCTAGCGATCAAATTATTATCCTGTGGATTGGTGATAATTTATGATTCTGTGAAAACCCCTTTAATATAAAGGCCATAGCTTGGGGTGGACCCATATTGTACCTCCTTGTGATCTCATACGGAAGAACACAGACGTTGTTTTTCTCCGATTCATGCAGAATTAGTGAGAAGACAAATCATGGTATATTTCATCAGATGCTGTATTACAGAGTTATAGAAGTGTTGCTACTCACGGAGGTACCATAGACGGCTTTTCTGTGTGTATGGGCTCTTAATCTGGTGTAGGACTATTTTACTACATTTTTTTGTATTAGGGCATGACCACACGTGGCGGAATTACTCTGGAATTCCGCTTCGGACAGTCCACAGCGGAAATCCGCAGCGTACACGTTTCTCCATAGCCTTCCACAGTTTTTTAGTAGGGTTCGTTTACACGTTGCGGACAATTACGCTGCAGAGCATAGGCTGCGGTGCGGAATTTGGTGTCCGCAGCATACACTGGTTGTTGCGGACGTGTAGCGGACTTTTTGCGGACTCATTGCGGAATTTCTCCATTGACTTCAATGGAGAGTCAAAATTCCGCAATGAAGTCTGCAGATGTTATGTAGATGTTATTTGTGCTGCGGAGCGTATTGGTTTTACTTCCATGACATTTCTTCATTCTGGCTGGACCTATGTATTTCTAGGTCTACAGCCAGACTGAGGAAGTCAATGGGGCTCCCGTAATTACGGGTGACTACGTGTGTGCACCCGTAATTACGGGAGCGTTGCTAGGCGACGTCAGTAAATAGTCACTGTCCAGGGTGCTGAAAGAGTTAAACGATCGGCAGTAACTGTTTCAGCACCCTGGACAGTGACTACCGATCCCAATATACAGCAACCTGTAAAACAAATAGAAGTTCATACTTACCGAGAACTCCCTGCATCTTCCTCCATTCCGGCCTCCCAGGATGACGTTTCAGTCCAAGTGATGGCTGCAGCCAATCACAGGCTGTAGCGGTCACATGGACTGCCGTGTCATCCAGGGAGGTCGGGCTGGATGGCGAAAGAGGGACGCGTCACCAAGACAACGGCCGGGTAAGTATGAATTTCTTTTTACTTTTACTAGGGAAAGGGCTGTCCCTTCTCTCTATCAGCACTGATAGAGAGAAGGGAAGCCCTCTTCCCCTCAATACGCAATGACTAGTCCGCATCAATTTAATGCCCATTTTAGGCAAAGCCGCAACAGAATCTGCAACGCAGATTCTGTGCGGCATTGATGCGGACAGTGGCAGAAGAACTCCGCCACGTCTGGGCATGCCCTTAAAGGGAACTTCCTAGAGGTCATTGTGCAGGGAGGAGGAGGAGGGGAGCTGTCTACATCACATATTGTCAACGGTGGGTTCTGTGTTATCTATATAAAGGTGTTACCTGTCAGTGTAATCCTGCCTGTGATGATAATGAGATGACTGCTGAGAAGTGATCTCTACAGAACAGGAAGGGTCAGTCTATTATGAGGCTCAGTAGCCAGAGTTTATTATTTAATATAGATGACAGAAAATGATAAAAAATATCACCAAAAATGTGTTAAACATAAAAACTTGATTTAAACAATAGGTCGTTTCCTGATGACACATTCTCTTTAAAGGATTTTCAGTGTATAATGTTACCATAGAAATTGCCACTCCATCACTTCAACCATGTCAACATTGGATTGATGGAATACAAGCTTCCTGTATCTGTATGGCTCCGTACAACCCTGAGTTGTATGGAGACTTAATATGTAACCCAAAGAAGTGTATGGGCCCCTACTTTAAATGATGAAGCATGCCTCCATTTGTTTTCGGTCAGATTTCGTATGGACACTGTATGCTTCTGTCAAATTTGAGGCTTACAACGTTTTGTTTTTCTTTTGGGTTCTATATGAATCTGACAGAAAATAAATTGTGGCATGTTCCGTCTCATGCCCTCTGTGCAGAGGTATTCTCCAAGGGAAGCATTTCCTCTAGGGGTAAATAGTTCCATACAGAGTTCCCATAGTGTAGATTTTGCAGTCGGTTTTTTTTTAGCCAAAACCAGAAATTAATCCAGGAGAGCAGACCTATAAAGCCTTTCTTTATATATTTCTTCCGTTTAGATTCCGTTTCTGCTTCTGGCTTACAAAAATGCGTGCAAAATCTTCACTGTGGGAACCCAGCCTAATGGGGCTGTACAGGCTCTGTACTTGCGGCTTTGCCTTCCGCTGACAGTTCCTACAGAGCGATGGTAGGTAGTTTGAAATTACTCACAGCTTTCCAGGAAAAAGTTATCCGTCTCCAGGGAAAACATTATATTAGGGAATTAAATTGCTAGATATGTGATTTTCATATATACTTATGAATTTGACTCCAAACTTGATAAATGGATGATAGACGTGACCCCACTCACCAGACGTGAATAATTATACAATCAGATAGCTTTTAATTTGTTTGTATATTCCTAAAAGATCTGATATAACCAGTCCAGAGTCTGCACCTAATAGAAGCTTTCATAGGGTTGTGAGCGGCAGCGGTGCCCCGTATAATTTTCTTATCCATATGCGCATTATTGTAAGGTACCGGTATTTACTGGTTATTTTGTTAGAGTTAATTTGTGCACCAGAAATTCATTATAGGTTTTATGAAACAGGCAAGAGACTATAATTATTGTAAAGACCTGGCCGAAAGTTAAAGATTAATAGACTCCATGTGTTAATGACATTTCATTACCTGAACTCTTGTCTACAGTTCACTTTCTGCGGGCATGGCGATGACGAAAAGGTCACTGTTGAAGTTACTCTGGGAAAACACAGGAAATTTAAGAATAAAATATGACATTTTTAATATTTCGTAAACAGAATTTTTTCCATTTGTTGCTTTCTGGTTGCAGAACTGTAAATTCACAACGGTGCACAAAAATCTGTACAGACTGCAGACATGAAACACTTCTTAAAGGGGGTTTCCAGCAAATAGATGAATTGTCTGAAGTTGGAAAAAAATGTTTGTCTTTTCCATGGGTTGTGTCTGGTATTGCAGCTCCGCTCCATACACTTGAATGTGGCTGAACTGCAATACCACTATAAGCCCATGGACACAAGTGCCGCCGATTCAGGAAACCTGGTAAACGAGCGCCGATCAAGCATACAGTATGTAGGTCGGCGCTCATTTGCTCCATTCAACAGAAGCAATGATCAGAATGAAAAGGGGCAAATACAATTGTTCTGGCCCCTACATTTGTATCATGTCGGCTGAACCTCCATTGTTTACACGAGAAGATGTGCTGCTGACAAGCGACCATTTTTCTTGCTGCATAAAAGATCCTGTCAGCCGACAAACGAGTGTTTGATCGTTTGTTGGCTGATCTGTTTACACATCGCCCGATCATCGCCCATGTAAATGGGCCTTTACTGTTTAGTCTTGCACCATTAAGGCCACACTCTAACATGTGATCACGGGACATAGGTGCAAATGACCTCGAGCATCTTTTGAGTATCCTGGGTACACAAATGCATTGAATGAAGACAAGCCATATTTATTTTACTTGTTGTTTCGAATGCCTTATGTTGTGCAATTACATTTTTTTCATATGTACAGCGCCCTGCAACTAATGGCCCTATTAAATAAATATTAATAACAATTATTATCTACTATGTAGCCCGTTTGATAAATGACCTTGACCAATAACATTAAGGACTTGTCCACACGCTGCGGAATTACCACGTTTTTTTCCGGCCAGAATTTCGGACAAAAAAACGCAGCAGAAGCAGCATAGTGGATGAGATTCAACAAATATCATCCACATGCTGCATAAAATTTCTGAGCCAAAATTGACCTGCGGTGCGTATTTTTCGGACCACAGCATGTCAAACCCTGCTACGCAAAGTGTCCGGAATTGCTGCGTTTTTCAGAGGAGAAGCAGCAATTTACGCACCATTTTCTGCCGTAAAAACCACAGGAAATGGTGCGTTTTTGCCGTAGTGGAAAGCCTTTGACTTTCAACTGAATTTTCTGCAGCAATTCCGTTGTGTGTGGACAGGCCCTAAGACAAATTGTCATGTGATAATATCACTTCAACACGGCTTCACGGCACTGTGCAGGGGAACGATGATTTTTAACAAATCACATAATTAAACTTTTTGGAAACAAAATATTTACATTGTTATATTAATATGTTTTTAGCAATGCGTAATGGAGGAAAGGATATTACAAAATGTGCTTCCTGTGTTTAATGGAGCCAAGTCTATGCCAAATATCTTTAATATGGTCCCCTTCGCAAGTTAGATGTAAATATAGGTCATTATGTGTTATCTTTTTGGCTGCTCTCAATTATATATCTAGAATCCAACCCATAGTTCACTACTAGGCAGTGACTGTAAAATGGCAAAAACATTTATTGGGGCACATTGTCAGCCTGGCCTTACATGTCACTTAGGGTATGTTCACACGCTGTTTTTTTCAGTCGTTTTTCAGGGAGTAAACGCCTCGAAAAACACATGAAAAAACAGAAGCCTCTGAACATCTGCCTATTGATTTAAATGGGAAAAACGGGGTGAAAATAAGCCGTGAGTGTACCCTCAGGGTATGTTCACACGCTAAAGTAAAAACGACTGTAAAATATGGATCTGTTTTCAAGGGTAAACAGCCTCTGATTTTCATCCGTTTTTAAAACATCAAATGTTTTTTGAGGCATTTTTTGGAGCTGTTTTTCTATTGACATAATGACAAAAGGCTCCAAAAATGGCTCGAGAAGTGACATGCATATGTTTTTACAGGACATTTTTTTACGCGCCAGTTTTTAAAATGACCATGTGAAAAACTCCCCCATCTGAACGAAACACAGTTTTTACCATTTAAATCAATGGGCAGATGTTTAGAGGTGTTCATTTACCATTTTTTGGGGCATTTACACCCCTAAAAACGCCTGAAAACACTGCGTGTGAACATACCCTAAATCTCAAACTTTTGGCAACTTCTTTAGGTCTATAATTTTATTCTCTTTAATTCCTCAATATATCTTTAAGCGGTTAGAGCTCTTTATTTCTAAAACTGAGCTCGAAATCTGCTGCATAGATTTTAAATATAACTTTTCAGCTGCATGCAGCCACCACTAGAGGGAGCTCAAGAGCAATGTAAAACAGTAGGCAGTAAGCTCCTACAGAAGTGTCCTCAGAGCAGTTGTCAATTACTTTCCCCCAATCCTCTTGGCAGGTCGTACATAGGTAAGTGCAATACTCAGCTACAACACCTTGGTAGCTGATTGTTGTTTTTTTTGGTCCTTTAAAAGATCTGTGAGTAATACTAATGTGTTCTTTCCTTGGGATTATTATAGCTGTGAACTTTGTCTTCATCATAGAAAAAATTGACAAATTCCTAAAAGAGTAATTTTTTTCTGTTTTAAGGTCTCAAGTGTGTATGTCTGATGTGTGAAAGCACCAACTATACCTGCCAAACAGAAGGAGCTTGCTGGACATCAGTGATGCTTACAAATGGCAAAGAAGAAGTCATCAAGTCTTGTATTTCTCTTCTTGAGTTGAAAGCTCAAGTTTACTGTCACAGCTCAAACAACATCACAAGGACAGAGTGCTGCCACTCCGATTTCTGTAACAATATAACACTCCATTTACCTGCAGGTGAGTTAACTTTTATATAACAATCAAAAGTACACAGAATGTAGAAAAAAACAAAAAAAAAACAACAGTTTCTACCAGAAAGAGGACCAATCATCTCCCTGACATAGACATAAAATAACTATTCTGCAGCATCTTTTCTTCGAACTCTAAGTTGTGTCGTTCCTCTGTTATTCCTCCTTGAGATTTATGAATACAATGACAACTGGGTGTTACCATTCCCCTTGTCAAAGGGGCGTGTCACTATGCAGTCTGAGACTATGAGCACTGATTGGACAGTTTCAGAGCGTGCAAGGACACACCCCCAACTGGTTACACCCAGTTGTCAATTTATCCATAAATTTCAAGGAGGTATAACTGTGGCACGGTAGAGCACAGAATTCTAAGAAAAGATTCTCCATAATAGTTATTTCATGGTTAATACAAGTATTTACTAAAACAGGAAAGTGACATGTCCTCTGTAATAGGGGGCTGTCTCATGAAGACAATTTCTGTCCATATGTCTTATTAAGAAATTAATACGCACAAAATGGAATTCAAGAGTGGACATGCCTGTTAAAGTTTGCTGTGACATACGTGAACAAACAATGTAAGTGGGAGTATTGCGGCCCCATTCATTCCTATGGGGCCATGCACACGATCGTGGTTTCCACAGTCCGTGCATGGCCCAGAAGCCCGGACCGCAGAAAGAACGGGCATGTCTTATTACAGCCGTGTTCAGGCTCATAGCAAATAATGGCCGCGGCCATGTGCACGGCCCGCGATTTGCGGGCGGCTTGCGGGTGACACTTTGCCCTCGGCCGACCCGTAAATCACGACCATGCACATGACTACAGTCGTGTGCATGAGGCCGTATACTGTGCACGAATCCAACTGAAAAGATCACATAAAGGCTGAGATCACACAGGGTGGATACGCTGCGTAATAGCATGCATCGTATCCGCCCTGTGCGCCTCAGTGAATTCCAGGCGAAAAACTGTACCAAACTGTGGTGCAGTTTTTCGCCCGGAATGTCCGATGCGGAAAACTGCAGCACTTAACCGGCTTGCTAGACCGCTGCAGCCAATCACAGGTGATGAAGCGTCATCCCAAGAGGCCGGCCCTCTGACGTCATACAGGCCGGCCTCCTGGGATGATGTTTTATCCCATGTGACCGTCGCTACAGCCTGTGATTGGCTGCAGCGGTCACATGGGCTGAAACGTCATCTCAGGAGGTCTGCCTGGAGGAAAAAACACAGGTAAGTATAAGATTATTTATTTTTTTGCAGCAGAATCCCTTTAACCTGCGGCAAAAAACGCAACAACTGCTATTTGTTGCGGGTTTTACCTCTCCAAAACCACAACAAATAAACGGCGTTTACGCAAATACAATTGACATGTTGCGGAATAAAATTCCACACCGTGGGTCAATTTATGAGCTTTTTTTCCACTCAGTATTTACGCATAATGTGGATGAGATTTGTTTTATCTCATCCACTTTGCTGCTACTGTATGTGCTGCAGATTTTCCAAAACGAATTCTGTTGCGGAAAATCTGCAGTATTTACACCACGTGTGAACTGACCAGAACACTCCCAGCAATCTGGATTCTCATCACAATGCCCCTCCCTTATTTCCTTTTTAGTTTGACTGCGGGCACAGTATACAGCTTCTCATGGCAGTGGCACTTTATGGCCACGGTCACACACACAGTTTTGATGCAGTTTTTGGCTCCGTTTTTTTGAGCCAAACACAGATGTAGACGCAAAAGAAAGGCGATGCATAAATCTTTTCTTTATACCTTTCCTTCCTTTTGGATCCACTTCCGGCTTTGACTCAAAAAACTGAGCCAAAAACTGCCACAAAAGCTGCATCCAAACTGTGTGTGTGAATATGGCCTAAGAGAGTTTGTGTTTTTATGGACAAAGCCAGCAAGTTTATCATTTTGCTTTATATATATTTGGAATATTCTTTGGGTTTGATGCCTTGATAAAACTAGTATACTGTTTCTAACGACTTATTTTTTTTTGTATGGGTCAGGGCTGGGGTTTGCAATATACAGTACCTATACAAGTTTTTCTTCCTTGCTTTCTAGTCGCTGAAAAACACTCGATTCATTGTAGAGAGCATTCATACATTTATTTACATGGCATTGAAATTAAATGATACACACTGATGATAGAAATGCATGGATAAAAAGCAGAATAATAACCCAGACACAGGAAAAAACAATTCTTCTACCTTCTTTATAATTTGAGATCACAGAAATTATATGATAACTAAAAAGAAGTGTTATTCCTTTCTGTGGGATTGCACAAACTTCTGTAGGCCTTTTGCCCTACTCTTTTGATGAAATACTCACTAATTCCCTTAGCGGTGACACAGTCGACTTGTTGTTTGTTTTTTTATTGCACAAGGAGCAACATTTGGGTAAAAGTGAAAAGGGATATAGTTACCCAGAGTCGTCTGTCTTCAGGCCTGGACATAAAGTTCTCCAGATGTGACAACAGTTAATTGTTTAGGGGTGAAACGACAACATGGAAAAAGGCCAAATGGAATTTACAGTATTACACAAATTCAGAGGCTTATATCGGATTTATCGAGGGGAGGGGGAGAGTCACAGATAGTGCACATACACATAGATACATAAATATACGGTGCATAACCATAGGCACAAATAGACAGACATACACATATAGTACACACATATCTTATTTATTTTATTTCCCTTTTGCTTATATAGCGCCGACATATTCTGCAGCGCTGTACGGAGATTGTTACGCAAACACCCAATCTAATATCTCTATCACAAACACACATATATTAAGTCCAATTTTTTTTAAATATAATGCCAATTAACCTATCTATATGGTTTTGGCGTACGGGAAGAAACTCGAGGAAATCCACACAAATATGAGAAGAATATACAAACTTCATGCGGACATATGTATAGACAGTACAGTCACACGCACACAAATCATGACAATTTCTTCCAGCCACGACTTGTCCCTGCAGAGTTTGCTGCCCAGACATCTCTGGCTCTTTGCTTTTCCAGCACCCTCCCTACCTATTCTCCACCATCTTCTACACAAACTTCCCATCTTCCTGCCCCTATTAGTGCACTTCTCACAGTAATAGTGCCTCCTTACTGCCCCTACACAGTAATAGTGCCACCCTCATAGTTAAAACGCCCCTTTAGTGCCCCTCACACATTTAAAGGCCTTCTTAGTGGCCCCACAAGAATATTAAAAGGATAAATCACCTAACCCCGTTCTCACGATCAACGAAGCAGCTCAGACTACCTGTCTCTTCTGGCCTGCGCTCTCAGCGTTACGACTCAAATGCGTGCGTTGACCTCACTGGATTGCGGGGACCTTCAATGAGTTCCCGACTCCTCGTAGGTCGAAGCACTGACGTTTTTTGCGGCCTACTAGAGTGTATGGCAACATAGTTCTTAACTGTATCCATGTCCTGAGGACGCGGATACAGTTGAAAGGGGCATAAGGGGGCAATTTTAACCGTGAATGGCCATTTGCTTGAATTTATGGACCTGTTATGGAGGGATGTATCTAGAATATTAGAAGCTACTAATTAAAGATGAATGGCCTATCCTCAGGATAGGTCATCAATTTCTGATCGATTGGGGTCCTGAGCAGTGAAGGGAATAAGTGGAAACGTCGCTTGCTTGAGCCGCACCCCTTTCAAAACAGCTGATAGGCGGGGGTGCCAAAAGTTGGACCCCCCCACTATCAGATATTGATGTCTATCCTGAGGATAGGCCATCATTTTTTACTCACTGGAGGACCCCTTTAACTGGAGGTCCTCTAAACAAAATGATAATAAGCAGAGATACTTATTGATCTACAACTTTGACAATTCTGCTGAAAGGACTTTGGACATTGCTTTCTCTATTTTATTTGTTTAAAGTTCTGTGAGTTTTTCTGCCTTTTAAGGGATGTGATATCACTTTTATAGCTGTGATCATTATTTGGCGTTTAATGACATCTCCCTATTTATCTATCCAGGGGTGTAACTTAATTCCTGGGCCAGAATGCAAAATCAGTGCTGCCTATTTTCTTATTTACTTGTTATTGTATACCTAAGGCTTGCACGCTACAAGCTGTGGCCTTTGCACCCATCATTGACTATTATTTGGTGCTGCTTTGATTTATCTATCTATCTATCTATCTATCTATCTATCTATCTATCTATCTATCTATCTATCTATCTATCTATCTATCTATCTATCTATCTATCTATCTATCTATCTATCTATCTATCTATCATCTATTAAGAGATTAATAAGATGGTCACTTTCCTCACTGCTTGATTTAGAATACACTAGAAGTCCCTAGTAAAAATAATGCAAATGTAAATAATTATACTCCCTATTTATTATGATCAATATTATTATTTTATATGTATATTCCTATTATTACTATATTGTTGGTATATGATGAATGTCTCTTTTAGGCCAGGCTGGCAGAAAGAGCTGAGTTGACATTTCACCGGTTTAAATTTGCTGTAGATGTTTCCTACTGATAACAGATATAACTGTAGCCAACACAGATGAGACCTATGAGACCGTCTGGAGAGGGAGGGAGGAAAACAGATAGCAGATGTTTATACTGTATTATACTGTATAAGAAGTGAAATTAGCTGGAACAAAATACAGAATACAACATTTTAAAGCCAAACTTCACCTTGAAGCCAGTTTTGGATTAAGTAGACCATGGGCTGTTCCACAAACTTGGGCCCCCCTTCCCCACCGTCACTCTGCTGTGTCTATAATGAACACCACCTTTTTGTGTGAGCATTGACAAATGGTTGTTACGATTACCCTTGTCAAAGGGCTGTGTCCCTACATACTGACAGGCTCCAACCATCGCTGACAGTATCACACTGTTCAGGGACACTTCCTCTTGACAATGGGAATGGTAACACGCATTTGTCTATTAGTCCTGGGTACACAGAGATATATAGAATACAAGGATTTCCTACAACAGATATGTCAGGAGAAGGGACAGATCCCCTATAGATCCAGTGACTCACAGGTGATGTCTTCTCTGATGGAAGTCATTTTCTTTTCTTCTCCATCTGACACAGACCGTTATGGCGACTTCTCCTGATGAGACATCTTTGCTCATTACTTCTGCAGCCATTTCCAGCCTCTATAGAAACACACAAATTTAGACACCAAGGTCCAGAACCATACATTAAAGGAGTTGTCCGGGCACAGACCGTTTTTTATACTGATGACCTATCAATGTGCCTGGACAACCCCTTTTACTCCCAGACTAGATCATAGAATACACACAGACCCCAGACCTTCTAAACTATTGCAGTCCCCAGACCAGACCCCCCCTAAACAAATACAGACCCTAGAACAAGCACCCTGAATAAATACAGACCTCAGACCAGACCCCTAAATACAGCCCACAAACCTGACCCCTACACTAATAATGACCTCAGACCTGACTCCCTTAATACAGACCCTAGACCAGACCCCCTAAACTAATACAGATCCATAAATAAAGACCCCTAAACTAATACAGACCCCTAAATACAGACCCCATAAACTAATACAGACCCCAGACCAGACCCCTAAATATAGACCCCAGACGAGACTCCCTAAATACAGACCCCAGACCAGACCCCCTGAATACAGACCCCAGACCAGACCCCCTGAATACAGACAGCAGACCTCAAACTAATACAGACCCCTAAATACAGACCTGACCCCTACACTAATAATGACCAAAATACCTAACTCCCCGAGACCAGACCCCCTATTCTAATACAGACCCTGACCAGACCCCTAAATACAGACCCCTAAATAAAGACCCCTAAACTAATACAGACCCTAGAACAGGCCCCCTAAATAGACCATATAAACTAATACAGACCCCAGTCCAGACCCCCTAAATACAGACCCCTAAATAAAGATCCCTAAACTAATACAGACCCTAGAACAGGCCCCCTAAATAGACCCTATAAACTAATACAGACCCCAGACCAGACCCCCTAAATACAGACCCCAGACCTCAAACTAATAGACCCCCTAAATACAGAGCCCAGACCCCTTAAACTAACACAGACCCCTAAATATACAGACCCTAGACCCCTTAAACTGATAGAGACACCAGACCCCCTAAATACAGACCCCTTAAACTTATACTGACACCAAACCTCCTAAATACAGTCCCCACCCCAGGCCCCCTAAATACAGACCCCTTAAACAAATCCATCCCCTTATACTTACATAGCAGCTTATCTCAGTCTTCTCTGTGGAGTCTTGCTTCTGCTGCTACTGCTCATGGAGCTGCGGTCATGTGACCAGCAGGTCTCCAAACAGTTGTAAGAACTTCAAAGATGAGGTCATGTGACCTTAGGTCCTTTTGCAGGACATACACAATGCAGATTCGTCGCAGCTTTTGCCGCGATTTGCGGCAAAAACGCGACAAAACTACAATGTACTTTGTCCTATGATAAACCGCCCTTGTTTGAAGCTATTATCCAGAATATATCAAAGAATTATGCCACAAGCACACGACAGTGTGCGCCAGCCGAGTCCCGTCAGTAATCCGTGGAAATATATGTCCTATCTTTCTATGGATCGGAGAATCTGGTCCGTTTTCACGGATCCGATTCACCCGCTAAAGTGAATGGGCCCGTGAAAACTATCAAGTGACACTCGGATGCCGTTAAAAACGGCCTGAGTGGCACATCGGTCATCTGCAACTGCTATTACTTGAATGTGCACCATTTTAAAAAAAAATCTAAATTGGTCCAAAATTCTGAGCTGATTAATTTGTTAATATGTCTTTATAGTGATCAGAGCTAGGTTTTTCTGACACAGAGCTCCAAATCCCCTGGTATAGAGTTAAAAAATAAAATTCTGTCTGCCTACATCCACCTCTAGGGGGAGCTTAATGCATATGGTTTATACATGGAGCCAAATAATAAAGTAGTAAGCTCATAAGCGCACCCTAGTGGTGGCTGAATGCAGACAGACATTAATCTTTTAAGTAGAAAAATGATGCTCAAACCCCTATAAAGATATATTAAGAAGTCAATCATCACAGAATATTGGACCTATAAACGATATGATGATAAAAGGTGGATATTTACTTAAAGTAGATAACCCGTTTTTGTAAGAAAGGTCCCCCGAAAATAAAATGATCCCCTGAGGGTCCCACTGATGGGACCCCCAGCTGTTATGGGCAGCATAATTCATCGACTGGTGTTCATCAATTTGCCTTCGGTGTAATACAGTGTGATCGCAATTTGAGTCACGTTACGCCTTGATCTCCATGCAGGTTCAAATCAGGTGGGGGGGGGGTGCGAGCTCGGAGAAGCAACAGATACACTGCGACGTTTCTCAAAGTAAAAATCCTTCTGACTTTATTTAACCGTAGTGGTCGCTTTTATAGCATTAGAACAAAGAACATTCCATAACATATGAGTCATCTGTATATTCAATCCTTACATCCTTCTTTCCCATAAAGCCCATTGGCGGAACACAAGGTATTCCCTTTTATGCTTAGGGGGGTTGGTCAAGTGATTGACCGCCATCTGTTTGCAATTTCAAGGGACGGCAGAAGCAGCTGCAAACTATTTCCTCTCTTAACCTTTCTAAAATATCCATTCTATTGTAACACATGTTCTCCTCTATAACATTTCACTCCTTGGGGCCCCAGATACATTATACATATATTTATACCATAACAATCCCTCCTTTTGTGATTTTACCAACACCTAAATTCCAATGCTACTTCTATCTCCTGATAGCAAGGCTTCGATCCATTTCTTCACTTGATTCACACAGGTATGTAGGTGGGGTAATCTCACAACATTCTTTGATCATAATGTATAGGCCTCTGATTGAATGCTTCCCTTATTTTGCAAAATGTATAACAATTAAAACATGTAAGCAATATAAACAATATTATGAAACATATCAAGGGTTGGAATAACACATGCAGTATCTTAGTGGCAGTGGGGGAAAATCCTGTAAATATGTCATACCAATGATGGGCACTGGCATCTTTTATTGCTGACGATAAATTTATTACTTCCCTAGCTGCTATTGTAGCCAATACTTTCACTTTACTTAGAGTTACATTATGGGCTGCTATCAATTTCTTTACGTCTTTAGACTTTTGTAACACTTGTTTTAACTCTTCCAGTGGCAAACTAAAATTTCCATAGGGCAAAGGTTCAGGTACCCATACAGTGGACATTATTTCTTCTAAAGTAGGCAGGAACACTATAGTTTGGTTCCCCCAAGTCAAATGCGTCACATTGTATAGACATCCTGAAAATGGTCCTATGAGATTAAACTGGCTAAGGGTCTGCTTGTCGTTAGTTATTAAGCATACATGCTGTGGACCTACTTCAATATAAACCTGTAGGTTAGCTTCTGGGATTATAGTGAGTGCGCATACATTATCCTGGTGCTGCATTAGACAGGGTTCATATATCCCTGACTGTTGATTACATACATATCCTTGCTCTGTTAATTGGCACAAATCTATATTCCTCGTCTTATTTTGAGAATCTATGTGTGTTCCTTTCATTTCTGGCATCCAATATTGTCCTAATAATGTCACCGGATCAATCATTACCATTGGCATAACAATAAATTTGCATAATAGAGTAGGATTTTTCACATTAAATGCTATTAGTCTTCCTGCACACCATTTAGGTGTACACTCAGTATACTCAGGCTGTAACAATAACCACGTATCATTTCTCTCTCCTACGGGCAGAATGTCTGTCCATTGCCTAACATGACTACTAAACAATTTATTCTTAAAATTATTCATCTGTTCTTGTTGCCACATCGTTTTAAGCGTACATACTGTCCAATTTACAAAAGTTGATACATTCTGTAATGTTCTATATTCGGTTAGCATACTTTCATTAAAAACATTTAGGAACAGTTCATCTATAGCTAACCCTTTCTGTTGTATGGCAAAGGTAGTAGGTAACCATGACGCACCTATCCTTAATGCAGTAGATGTGTCATCTCCCACTGAGTTTAATTTGTTCATAACTGTTTCTACCTGTATACCATTCAATACTCCTAATCCCGTTCCTACCCCTCCTAATAGCGGGTCATACCATTCTCTTTTTTGTCTATGACAGCTGGGGGATTCAGGGAAGGAAATATTGAAGTGTACATTCTTTCTCTGCTGTTGGGTTACAGCGCTCTTACAAGTGTGTGGGATTCTTTCCAGACTTTGTACTGTTATATGTGGCTTAAAACTATCTCTTAAAATTGTTATCAAGAATACAAAATATATTCTATTTCTTATTTGGCTATTATTCATACATAATATCATCCCATCAGTTTCTTTTATTACAATCGTAGAGTTGAGCCTCTCCTTGTTGCATCTTTCATAAATCTTATTTATCATTTCATTTCTATTTTTACTGGTTGTATATTTCTGTAGATACTGTAAATCTGGTTCATAACAACAAAACAACAGCCCCGGCATCTCTTCTTGTATGCTAATGTTGGCTGTTTTGTCTATGTGAAGGTACACAGTCCCTCCATGTGGTCCTTTTTTCCAAGTCCCTTCGGTTGTAGTCACATTTGTAGTATAACACGGGGCATTGGCCTTATAGGTGTAGTTACCCTGCTTTCTATCCACTGTGGCATTCGCCCACCCTGTCCTGAACTGTTCCAGTGATTCTGTACTGATTACGTGTACAGGAGTAGCAGTTCTGCCTTTTTGTATAAGAGCACACGCAACAACCGCCGCAACAACCGCAAAGATCTTCATTCTTCTGGCTGAAGAACCTTTTTACAATGACTGGCGTGAATCCAGCTTGCCTTTCCTTCGAGCTTCACTGAGGTGCTTGTAACGAGTAGGACTTGAAAAGGACCATCAAACCGTGGCTCAAGGCTCTTCCTCACGTGTCTTTTGACAACGACCCAATCTCCTGGTTCTAGCTTATACGTCCCTTCAACTGAATCAGGACCTGGAATGGAAGCAAAGACTTGTGCATGCACCTTGGTCAATTGTTTGTTCAGCGTTGATACATAATCTGTTAGTCTACCATACTGCATTTGGAGCACCTGTGGAAAATAACATCCTAATCTGGGAGCCGACCCAAATAAGATCTCATATGGGCTGAGACCTGTTCTTTTTGTGGGCGTGTATCTTACTGAGAACAAGGCTAATGGTAGACACTCGGTCCATGGTTTCCCGGTTTCTACCATTGCTTTTTGGATTTTCAATTTGAGAGTCCCATTTAGTCTCTCAACCTTCCCACTGCTCTGTGGATGGTATGGTGTATGTAGGGCTTGACTTATGCCTAGAGCTGACAACACATGGTTCATGATTTCACCCGTAAAATGAGTTCCTCTGTCGCTCTCGATCTCCTCTGGAACTCCATATCTGCACACCACCTCGTTGATCAGTTTCTTTGCTGGGGCTACGGCTGTAGCTTTGGTTACTGGAAAAGCTTCTGGCCATCCTGAAAAGAGATCAATACAAACAAGCACATACTCATAGGTACCAACTTTGGGTAGTTGAATATAGTCTATCTGCAGTCTCTGGAACGGATATATAGGTCTGGGTGTGTGCTTCTGTGGTACTTTTACAGTTCTTCCAATATTATGTGTTGCACAGATCATGCATCCTTGTGTAAAACTGCTGGCCATCACACTAAACCCTGGAGCATACCAGGTTTTGTTAACCAAGTCCATCATTGCCGTTTTTGACTGGTGTGTCGCTCCATGTGTTATTTGGGCCATCATTGGGAACATTGTCTTAGGCAGGCACAGTTTATTTTGGCACTGCCAGAGGCCATCTTTTCGTAGCGTTGCTCCTTGGGCCGTCCACTTGTCTTTTTCTTCTTTTGTTGCTTGTCCTTGAAGTTTTTGCAGTAGTTCCGGGCTTACAGCTGGTCTTGTTTCCTCTGGATCTTTTATCTGACATACGGCTGCTAACACGGGTAGCTTCTGTGCTGCTTGCTTTGCCGCTTCGTCTGCCAGGGCATTTCCCCTTGCTTCTGGTGTGTTGGCCGTAGTGTGAGCTTTTATCTTTATTACTGCTACCTCAGTGGGTAACATCAGGGTCTCCATCAAGTATTTTACAAAGTCTGCATTCTTTACAGGTGTACCTGCAGAGGTCAAAAATTGTCTTGCCCTCCATATGGGGCCATAATCGTGTGCAATCCCAAAAGCATAACGAGAGTCAGTGTATATATTTGCTGTCTTTCCTTCTGCATGTTGGCATGCTGCTGCCAGGGCCTTAAGCTCCGCTTCTTGTGCTGAGCGGGACGCTGGTAAGGAGGCTGCTTCTAGGACTACATCTTCGGTGGTTACTGCATATCCTGTAAGAAAAGATCCTTCTACACAATACCTTGAACCATCCACAAAGAGTCTGGGTTTTGGAGTGGGGTATCTTTTACATGTGCAAACCCCACTGTTTCCTGGGCCATAAGGGCCATACAATCATGTTCATCAGTTTCAGGCAAAAAATTGTGACCATACTTTACCTACGTCTTCTCCCCCTTGCTCCAAAGGCAGTAAGGTAGCTGGGTTCAATGTAGTACAGCTATGGAGTGTGACCTGCTCATGGAGAAGAAGTGCACAGGTTAATCTCAAATGTCTTGCAGTTGACAAATGCTTAGGTTGTACTTGAGTTAGAATAGCAGTAATATACAAGTTTTGTTTTGCCTTCTCCCTCATCTAAATCCATAAAGACTCGTGTGAGTGATGTCACATCACCTCCTGTGTAACTTTGCTGGAGGGGGATGGTCTCTTACACATAAACCAAAATTGTACCTGATCAGTTCCTTCACCCTTCCCCCCTTTGTGGACTCTGCGAGAGTGATGTAGCAGAGTTCAAAACTGCATCTCAACATAACACTAGTTTAACCCCTTGTAATGTGCAACAGCCTGAAACAAAAATGACTTTTTCCTGACAAACATGTT
Source organism: Rhinoderma darwinii (assembly GCF_050947455.1). Classification (NCBI taxonomy): domain Eukaryota; kingdom Metazoa; phylum Chordata; class Amphibia; order Anura; family Rhinodermatidae; genus Rhinoderma; species Rhinoderma darwinii. Next base: position 24,124,535 of record NC_134692.1, on the reverse strand, counting down.
ATCTTTACAATGATATAACTCATGTGTGAAATCAAAAACAAAACAATTGTAGTTAGTTATTCAATAAAACAGAAAATATTATCTCTGATAACATTAATTACTGCAAGCCAATAAACAGTATAACGGTGGGGGCACATACATTTTCAAAACCCCCGTGTCTCACAGTATCTGTAGTTTAATACATCTGAATTAACATCAAAACACATGAAATCTGATCAAATCATAACACATAAATATCGTAACTTTTATAACCAACAGCGCTTGCGCAAAAGAGAAGAAATGTATTTCGGTTTGTAGACATTACTGATATATATATATATATCTCAGCAGTGCATATTGAAATCCCTTTGTCTCATCAGCCCTGCAGAATGCACCCAGTCAGCCCCCCTCCTCCTCCTCCCAAACACAGCACACTTTAGGGGGGAGGGAGGGGGGTCACAAACTCGCAGCTTCTCACAACTTCTTCTCTCACAATCTTAACACTTTCAATGCCGGCAAAACAACATACGTATCTGCAATCATTTATCACACCATTGTATAGAAATTATCTACGTTAATGTTTAACCGTACAATCTGACGGCCACCATCTCTATATTATGATGACGTGTTGTTTCATCAGTGAACTAGACTGGAACTTCTGTAAATAGAAAAAAAACACTACAAATGACAAAATTAACAAGGTGATTATTTCATACTGATTTGAATGGGCCGGGCGTGGCCACATCAGGGGCAGGGGGTTTCCCACCCACAATGAGGACACACTCAACATGAGGTACGGACGCCATTACCGGGCGTCGGCTGGATCAGCATTTAATGTTGTGTCCATTCATTTCAAGAACAAGATTACATTTCTTATCTCACTAGCAGCTGTTCTCCACCTCCCCCTTCTCTTATCACACAAGTTGATTCTAAATTATATCGTATGGGAATTTACTATAAGGTCATTTGCAACATTAAAACAACTACTACTTCTATACCTCCCTTTGAATTTCCTCTGACAACCTCCTGCACGTTTACTTCAGTGTATTAACATTACATACATTTGTAGGCTCTTTGTTGCTTTCTAAAAGATGCTACTTTGTCATTTGACTCTGTGTGGTTCTGGATTTACAATCCCCTAGTAAATTTACACCATTTTAACAGGTGCTTGCTCACCCATATGCCATACCTCTATTGGCTGTTAGGGAAAGTCCCACACTACGTATCTCCTACGTACACTCTGTATACACTATCCAACTGAGCCAAATTACAACCAACTAAACAATAATCCCACAAAGGATCTGCTCATTATATCATCTATATTTTTTTTCCCGATCTAATCTTCCCGCTTTTCCCATTCCACATGCCTTCATTAACTGATTCGTTCCTTGCGTTGCCTTTTTACCTTCTCTTTCTGCTACTACCTGTTTGGCTGTCAGTCCTTGTGGGTGCTCATCTCGTAATAGGAACACCAAGTTCCCCATTGTTCACTAGTTATAAGTGGTCGCCTATGGGCAGACCCTAAGTTACGTAGGGGGTAATTTTCCTGATAGGTGAATTTCTTTCTCACCTATTTTAGACAGTTACTTATCCCCTCGAAACTTCTTAATAGGAACACCAAGTTCCTCATCTTGTGACTGTAAGTGGTGGCCTTTTTTGGCACACCCTAAGTAATTCAAGGGGTAAGTTTCCTGATAGGCAAATTTCTTTCTTGCCTATTTTCGACAGTTACTTATCCACTTGATACTTCTTATTTTGTTACAGATTTTAGCTACTGACAGATGAATTTCTTTCTCATCTATTTTAGACAGTTCTAGTTTCCGTACTTACTCTTCTACTCTGGCCAGAGAATCTTCCCTTTCACAGTCCTTTTATAACTAGCTTACTTTCTTCGTCTGAGACACCACTCGAGTACGTGCCCTCCGCACCATGACAAATATTCCTAATCCAAATAACAAGGCAAACGTAAAATCAAGCTGTTCTTTTGACATGCCGGATTATCAGATTGCACAAAATTCTGGAATTTTGAGCTGAAAATCAGTGCATGATAATCTCCGCAAGTACCTCAATGCTGTACACACATTTTCGGCATTTTTCCGGATTATCAGATTGCACAAAATTTTCGATTTCCGGGCTTAAATTTAGCCTATCATAATCCCCGTAGTCACCTGAAGCATGTACACATGTTTCTGGTAATTTGCCGGATTATCGGAAGTTTTTTCCCAAAAACAATTTCCTTATTCTAAAATGCATTTGTGACACAAAACTGGGTTTCTACAACATTCATACAAATACTGTCATGGAGATCAGGCACTTTATCCTGAGGGTAGGATTACATATAGACTTGACCAGATTTTTACACTAAAAATACCCTCATGTGGCCCCTCTATCCCTCAGGAGCACTACCGGGAAGGTGACCTACCAGACAGGAAGGTGCAGAGCAGAGTTTGTAAGAATTAAGTCTTCTTACCTTGCTGCAGCAGTGGTCTGCACGTTCCTTCGTCCGGGAGGTCGCCATTCAAGTCCCGGGAGATCCCCTAGGTGGGGTGCCGTCCTTCTGGTCAAGTCCCTGGTTCGGGCGCCAATTTCTGTGATCGCAATTTGAGTCACGTTACGCCTTGATCTCCATGCAGGTTCAAATCAGGTGGGGGGGGGGGTGCGAGCTCGGAGAAGCAACAGATACACTGAGACGTTTCTCAAAGTAAAAATCCTTCTGACTTTATTTAACCGTAGTGGTCGCTTTTATAGCATTAGAACAAAGAACATTCCATAACATATGAGTCATCTGTATATTCAATCCTTACATCCTTCTTTCCCATAAAGCCCATTGGCGGAACACAAGGTATTCCCTTTTATGCTTAGGGGGGTTGGTCAAGTGATTGACCGCCATCTGTTTGCAATTTCAAGGGACGGCAGAAGCAGCTGCAAACTATTTCCTCTCTTAACCTTTCTAAAATATCCATTCTATTGTAACACATGTTCTCCTCTATAACATTTCACTCCTTGGGGCCCCAGATACATTATACATATATTTATACCATAACAACAGCGACGTCCTGGGTCCTCCAGAGCGAGAGTTATGTAATAGTATTAGCATCGGCTAATGGACAACCCCTATACTATAACGTTATTATTGGAATAAGGCTTATACCATTTAACAATACGTATTTACATACATGTAATTCATAAACGCTTGTGTGATCCGATTTCCTCTCGGAATAGAAAGTTCAAGAAAGTGTCTCGAAAGTTAATCTGCCCAAACTATTTGGAGGGTTTCCAGTTGAGCTGTACTAGTTCAAGAATGTATAATTATCAGGACGGCAAACCTAAAAACAAAGTTATATTACTGGTGTGTGTGATCTCCAGATATTTCCCTGAGGCTGTTCTTGCATGACAAGGTGAAGCTTTCAAATCATCTTAAAGTGTTGCACCCCTATCACCAAGCTGCGTCATATAGAGGCAACCCCTTACCCATTCTGTTTTGAGCAAAATGTGCAGGTACTACAGTCGTGTGCATGGGGCTGTAGAGCTAAGCTGTTAGGTCACATGTCTGACAACAAATTAGAAATAACTGTTGTCAGTTTCCAATGGCAACTAGCAGATTTTTTTTTTTTTAAAAAGCAGGAGTATATGAATGGAGAACAAAATATAAATGAAATGAAAATTAATATTATTTATACAGTTAGGCCTCATGCACACGACCGTAGCCATGTGCGCGGCCGTGATTTTCGGGTCGGTCGGCCGCAGAGTGTCACCCGCGAGCTGCACGCAAATCGCGGGCCGTGCACTCGGCTGCGTCCATTATTTTCTATGAGCCTGGACTAGGGATGCACGATGCATCGAAACTTCGATACTGTTTCGATACTGTGCATCCCCAAACGGTTCCATGCTGTTGTTTCATGTATTTTGATACTAAGCTGTGCAGCCGCACAGCTCAGTATAGTAACACATGAATGTATGAGTGCGCGGCTGCAGCTATGTAATACAGTCATTGCCCCTCCTCCTGAGTCCTAACGTGCGTACCGTCAGGATGATGTAATGCGGCCGGCGCTGCACTAATGAGCGCCGGCACTGAAGACAGAACATGGCGGGCGCACTGCAAACCACCCCCATGTTCTGTCTTCAGTGCCTGCACCGCCACTCATTAGTGCAGCGCCGGCCGCTTCTCCTCATGCTGACCGCACGTGCACTTACTGTCATGAGCAGGGCAATGGCTGTATTACACAACTGCAGCCCCGCTCTATAACGGCGGAGATCAGAGAAACCTCTCATCTCCGCCGCTATTCCCTGAATGCTGCGATCACAGCTGACTGCAGCATTCAGGAGAAAATGAGAATTCCTGTGACGCAATCGAGGGCCTTACCATATATGGGCAGACAGCCCAGAGTCCATCGAAGGACCCCAGGGCTGTCTTACCATATTTCCTGTTAGGGAATACTTAGGTATGTCCTAACTGTCTGCCTGTGTACTATCAGTACACAGGATAATGTACTGGCATATATCTGATATATGCCAGTACATTAAAGTAAAAACATAAAGTAATATTAAATTTAAAAAAATACACATACACCTTTTTTTTTTACAATAAAAATTAAAATAAGTCTCAATACATAAAATATATACATATTTCGGTATTGGCACGGATGTAATAACCTACACAACAATTTTTTTGCGTCATTTATGATGTGTACGCTGTAAAAAAAAAAAAAGAAAACTTTTCACTTATTGTGAGGCACGAGGTGTGATGAATTTAATCTCCATGTGCCTCACATTAATAGTAATTAACCCCATCATGTACCTTACATGATGGGGTTAATTACTATTAATGTGAGGCACAGGGAGGTTAAATTCATCATCACACCTCGCACCTCACATCAGAAAACAGAAGAATTTTTATTTTATTTTTACTGTTGGCAAAGTATTGAATTGGTATCGAAATCGCAATACTAAATGAAGTATCGGTATCGAAGTCCAGATTCTGGTATGGTGATAATCCCTAGCCTGGGCCGCAGAACACGGCCGTAATAAGACATGTCCTTTCTTTCTGCGGTCCAGGCTCCTGGGCCATGCACGGACTGTGTAAACCACGGTCGTGTGCATGGGCCCATAGAAATGAATTGGGCCGCAATTCTCCCGTGGATTTTTGGGGGAATTGTGGCCACAAAAGCACGTTCGTGTGCAAGGGCCTTACTCAAGTTTTAATGTAGATGTAACTTGTGAAATTATGTTCAAAAGGGAATTAGGCTTTGTTCAATAAGGAATTATGTAATGTTACTTTCTATGGAGTCTTTACTTGTCTACCCAGCATGTTGACTCTTATCAGCTCGGACATTGCCCTGTGTTAGATCAGGTATAGGATTGTACGGCACAGGGAGGTGGTAACTACAGAGATGTATGGAGATCATGTGTACAGTTAATATTATAGGATTAAGTGTAAGGTTTAAAGATCACATTTTCCTTTATCTTATAAACCGTAGTAGAATCTGATTGGTTCTCATGACCAACGCCTCCTGTTCTATATGGTAACGTATAGAGGACTTATGCATTACTGACCATTTGTATGATCATCGTAAGTGCCCTTCAGCATTGTGTTACACTATGAGAACACTTCCGAGAATATTTTGCCCAGTTGTGGCAAAACCCATAAATGTTAAAGGGATTATCTCACGAAGACAAAAGAAACTGGTGCGGCGATCGGTTGATCGCAATGGATCTGGCTTCTCTAACCCGGGGGAAGCTGCATCTGTTTATACATTTCATCTGCAGGAGCCACTGAAGGGGAATGCATGGGCACGCTGGGTCCGGTAGAGCGTCTCGCCATTCACACTCTGTAAGACTTATGGACAGGTGTTGTCAATATGAGACCATACCTTTAAAATGTGTTTTATGTCATGGGGCTACTGCTACTTGTGATCATACCCTAAAGACGGAAGGCAGGATATGTACATTATACTCTATAGACTTATCTAGTCATTACTCACGAACTGTGAGAACTTTTGCAAAAATAATTATTTATATGAAAATTTCCAGGCTGATAATAGGGACATGGATATTCATAACTGCTATGCTTTCCCTCAGGAGTTCACTTACTTTAGAACCAACACAAACTTCATTGCACAATAAGTAACATACCGTCTCAGTAGTTTTTTTTTTTTTACCATATTCCACATAATGGAACAGTGACACCTACTGGTAGCATAATGCTATATCATCATAGCTGCACGTCACAAGATTCAAACGTTTGAACGCTTTCTTCACTTTGCTCATGGGCGAATCTATAGTTGGTGAAGAGGAAGCAGTTGCACCTAAAGCCATGGTGCCCTCTTCCACATAAGAGGACACTAGTATTATAAATGGAACATGTTTGGTGGGGGCTTAGTTATATATTTTACATTCGGACCCAGGAGCTTTAAGTGACACTAGATTTAGCTAAAGGCTCATGGGCTCTGGTGCAAGAATTCAGCTTGGGTCCCCCTACCTCCTCCCCAACACCACTAGACCCCTACGCACGCCTATGCCCAGCTGCCTTACCCGACAGATCCCATGAATGCCCCCATAGCTGCCCCCACAGTATAATGCCACCACACAGTATAATGCCCCCCTCACAGTATAATGTCCCCATAGCTGCCCTCACAGTATAATGTCACCATAGCTGCCCCATACAGTATAATGCCCCCCTTAGCTGTCCCATACAGTATAATACCCCCCATAGCTGTCCCATACAGTATAATGCCCCCATACAGTACAATGCCCCCTTAGCTGTCCCATACAGTATAATACCCCCCATAGCTGTCCCATACAGTATAATGCCCCCATACAGTACAATGCCCCCTTAGCTGTCCCATACAGTATAATACCCCCCATAGCTGTCCCATACAGTATCATGCCCCCATACAGTATAATGCCCCCCTTAGCTGTCCCATACAGTATAATACCCCCCATAGCTGTCCCATACAGTATAATGCCCCCATACAGTACAATGCCCCCTTAGCAGACTCATACAGTATATAATGCCCCCAATACAGTACAATGCCCCCTTAGCTGTCCCATACAGTATAATACCCCCATAGCTGTCCCATACAGTATAATGCCCCCATACAGTATAATGCCCCCATAGCTGTCCCATACAGTATAATGCCCCAATACAGTATAATGCCCCCTTAGATGTCCCATACAGTATAATGCCCCCATAGCTGCCCACACACAGTTTAATGCCTCCATAGCTGCCCCTACAGTATAATGCCCCCATAGCTGCCCCATACAATATAATGCCCCCCATAGCTGCCCTATACATTATGATGCCCCCCATAGCTGTCCCATACAGTATAATGCCCCCATAGCTGTCCCCTACAGTATAATGCCCCTATACAGTACAATGCCCCCCTTAGCTGGCCCATACAGTATAATTCCACCATAGCTGTCCCATACAGTATAATGCCCCCCATACAGTATAATGTCCCCCCATAGCTGTCCCATACAGTATAATGCCCCCCTTAGCTGTCCCATAAAGTATAATGCCCCCATAGCTGTCCCATACAGTATAATGCCCCCCATACAGTATGATACCCCCCATATCTGCCCCATACAGTATAATGCCCCCTCAGCAACTACCATATAATACCCCCATATGTACCTAATAGAAAAATAATAACATAATTACTTACCTATCCCCGTTCCCACGACGGGTGGAAGATGCTTCTCCTGCTCTGTACTGTGCTGTGAGTGACTCGGAGTAGACAGGTGCGATGACGTCACTACATCGCCCTGCCTACGCCGAGCCGCTCGCGGCATAGTGAATGCTGGAGCCAACCCAACTGAATGTGTGTCCTCTGGACCTAGATTCAGTTGGAAGCGGGACCAGCGCGGTCAGCGCTGTGTGGCAACGAGGGTCCCTATAGCTACGCCACTGCTTGGTTGCCCTCCGTTCTGTATAGAATATACAAAGTATGGAAAACTTTTGGTCACTTTTTCATGACTGAATTCTCCAGTACTGATCTCAGACCTGCACAAGAAGAGATAGTTACATACTAGTGGGGGCTGTTAGGCAGATTGCATGTGTTGGCTAGAATTGCTATCGGAGCGTTGGTACAATTATAATGCACTGTGGTTTGCACTATTATGGGGGCACAGTGATCATGGTCAGTACTTTCTGGTTGCTGTATCTGTACTGGCACTACTACTACTACAAATTACAATATCTGCCAGGTGGCATCACTATGTAGGCAATATTTGGCTAATGTGGGGGGCACTTGTACTTTGAGTTCTTGTTTTTGTACCCAAACTGAGACCTTAACCCCTTAGTGACCGATGTGAAAAGGCCTATTAGTGGTCACTAAGGGGTTAATATTGTTTTTTGGTTGCAACCTGTCTTGGATTTGGAGATGTGGCCAGGATGATCAGGAATAGGCTTTGAGTGGAGTGTAATAAGGCTATAATCACCCTCATCATGCTTCCATTTTTAACAGGTTCGCAATTGATGCCTTTCATTAGAAACCATTCCTCCATTGATGGTAAATATTGGACGGATTTTGCCATCAGAGACATCCCTTTGAAATAAATTGACTGGTTTAGGCTGGGTTCACACGTGGCGGAATTTCACTTAAATTCCGCTGCGGACACTCCGCAGCGTTAATCCGCAGCGGAGCCGTTTCTGCATTGACTTCCACTTCTATTTAGAAGTGTTCGTTTAGACGATGCGTAACATTCCGCTGCGGAGCATAGGCTGCGGAGCGGAATTTGGTGTCCGCAGCATGCTCTGTCTGTTGCGGAGCAGTGGCGGACTCATGGCGGAATTTCTCCATTGACTTCAATGGAGATTCTAAGTTCCGCAATGAAGTCCGCAGCTGTCATGCACATGTTATGTGTGCTGCGGATGCGTCTTGCTTTTTTGCCATGACATTTCTTCATTCTGGCTGGACCTATGTATTTCTAGGTCTACAGCCAGACTGAGGAAGTCAATGGGGCTCCCGTAATGACGGGAGCGTTGCTAGGAGACGACTGTAAATAGTCACTGTCCAGGGTGCTGAAAGAGTTAAGCGATCGGCAGTAACTGTTTCTGCACCCGGGACAGTGACTACCGATCACAATATACAGCAACCTGTAAAAAAATATAAGTTCATACTTACCGAGAACTCCCTGCTTCTGTCTCCAGTCCGGCCTCCCAGGATGACGTTTCAGTCTAAGTGACGGCTGCAGCCAATCACAGGCCAAGCACAGGCTGCAGCGGTCACATGGACTGGCGCGTCATCCAGGGAGGTCGGGCTGGATGCCGAAAGAGGGACGCGTCACCAAGACAACGGCCGGTAAGTATGAAAGTCGTTTACTTTCACTAGGGAAAGTGCTGTCCCTTCTCTCTATCCTGCACTGATAATAGAGAGAAGGGAAGCACTTTTCCCGCAGTCCGCAGCAGCTAGTCCGCATCAATTTTCTGCACATTTTGTGCAGATCCGCAGCCGTAATCCGCAACCCGGATTAGGTGCGGCATTGATGCGGACAGTTGCGGAGGAAATCCGCCACGTGTGGTCATGCCCTTATAGAAACATTTTCCTACGTATTCCTGTAAATACAATGGAATAGAAAAACGTACAGACAAATGCCAGTGTGAACGGGACCTAACATCTGAAAAACTTCTTCCAGGAATAATGCTCCTGAACTGCAGCGACTCATTATTATGATCAGTTACATTGCTAGGATGGGATTGGTGGGGTATGTACTGCGTACCAGGGGGCACACACAAGCCAGTCAGCCTTGGCCAGGGTGTTTATATACAAAGCTAGCTTAGCAGAATCTCGGGTGAAGGAAAGGTTAGCTACGACTCTGGTTTCGATACATGAATGCTGGTCCACGAACAATAACCTTTAGTATCCAGTAGGGGATGCTCTTGTTCAAGCTAGTAGATTATGTAACTTTCTGTGCTACTTTGTAATGTCTTGTATTGGTAGCGTGTATAGACTACTGTAAATAATATATGTATAGTCAATGAGATGTGATGTCATATATCAAGTACATTGGGACAGAATATAACAGATAACATGTTACTCTATACTATTCCAAATGATTATCGTTTTCTGAAGCTTATTAGATTTATAGTAATAGCTCAAAAGGGTCCTATGGATCCGTGAATAAACTTCCTATACAAACAACAAGAGAGAGATCTAGTTTCTCTGAGAGAAATACACGTGTTCATGTGACGGCTGTTGTTTTAACGTCCGTCACACGGACGACTTATACTCTCGTCTGAATGAGCCCTTAGTGTAATGATACAATATATACAATGTGTAATAATACAGCTGCGGTTCCATTAACACTGAAGGTTTACATAACTTCTGCTTTACGTCTATAGTTCATAAATGCTGATACAATTCTCATACAGAGCCCGTACGGCGTCGCACGCAGGGTCTCAGGATGCTCCATGTGCTGCTATATGGTGCTATATGGTGCATCTATACAGCATTATATTATACAGGTATATGGAGGTAGCGCATTGTCCCATACAGAGGTGTGATGTAAAGCTCCTTGGCCCCAATGTAAAATCTATAACAGGGCCCCTCATATATGAGTGCAATTTATAGTACTGATCTCCTCATAGGGGACCACCCTTACCCCTATATCTAGGTCCCCGGTCCTTTAGACGTCTATGGGTAGAGCTGTAATACGGCTGTGTGCACGAGCCCTTTAAGTGACTTGTGGTTTTTACTTTCACAGTCCCACCCACCCAATATCTGCTTTAAATAGAAGTTAATATAAAATATTATATGTACAGATGTAGCAATCTTTAACTTGAATTTTTAATTGATAACTTGCTGCAACGTGATAACGATTGCTACATCTGTGTCTTGATTTCTCATATTATTGATGTACACTTTTTCTCCTTTTCTACCAGGATTATCTAACTAGAGACATTGATGACATATTGCTAGGATATGCCATCAGTATACTGAGGAGGGTGGTGACCGCCTGCCGATGGGTAGAACATAGTGGCAGCGGCTCTATGAAAGCACTCTGCCCTTTTGACTATTTTTGGCTCTGCTTGGCATTTTTTGCTTGCTGCATGGTCAGCCATTGATTCTAATAATTGATAATACAAAAGAAGAGTAGAGCAGACAGGAGCTGAGAGGGCATGGCCGTTTTCTAGCGCCTCTGCCACTTTATTCTGATTGGTGGAGGTGATAGATGTCTTTACTTTACTGTTATTAATCATTTTTTTTTCCTAATTTGCAGTCTCTACAAGAGTATCCCATTTCGGTCATGTGGAACTGTGGGTATTGGTGACCATCCCAATATGTGTCCTGGCAATAGCCATTATGCTAACGGTCTACACCTGTCAAAGGCGGTACTGCGCCTACAAGAGAACCCGGCGGCAGTGCATTGAAGAACCCTTAACAGATTGCAACTTAGACACAGATGGGAAATGCTTGAAAGAGCTCATATACGATATGTCAACGTCCGGATCTGGATCTGGTAATTTCAATCTTCTACTTCCATACTGGTGTATCTTGCTAATGATGTAAAAGACATGGGGCAGTTCTTTGGCACATTCTGTGTTGCCAATGCTGCCAATATCTAGAAACAAATCATAAAATGATCACTTGTTGGTACAGAGTGGTAGCTGAACAGTGCTTGTAAGGGTATGTTCACACGGCCAAATTTCAGACGTATACGAGGCGTATTATGCCTCGTTTTACGTCTGAAAATAGGGCTACAATACGTCGGCAAACATCTGCCCATTCATTTGAATGGGTTTGCCGACGTACTGTGCAGACGACCTGTTATTTACGCATCGTCGTTTGACAGCTGTCAAACGACGACGCGTAAAAATACAGCCTCGTCAAAAGAAGTGCAGGACACTTCTTTGGACGTTTTTGGAGCTGTTTTCTCATAGACTCCAATGAAAACAGCTCCAAAAACGGACGTAAAAAACGCCGCGAAAACGGCGCGAAAAACGCCGCAAAATTTGCGAGTTGGTCAAAAAACGTCTGAAAAGCAGGGTCTGGTTTCCGTTGAAAACAGCTCTGGATTTTCAGACGTTTTTGGTCACTACGTGTGCACATACGCTGAGGATTCTGAGCTGTATGTTGTTTTCTTCTCCATTCACACCCAAAGTAAAAGTAATAGTTCTGCAGTTTCCTTGGTGTAATCTGTAGGTGGTTTATCTGCGCTCTACAGACATTCATGGCACGTTAGGGTATGTTCACACGTAGTCAACAAAAACGTCTGAAAATCCAGAGCTGTTTTCAAGGGAAAACACACCCTGCTTTTCAGACGTTTTTTTACCAACTCGCATTTTTCGCAGCGTTTTCACGCCGTTTTCGCGGCGTTTTTTACGTCCGTTTTTGGAGCTGTTTTCATTGGAGTCTATGAGAAAACAGCTCCAAAAACGTCCAAAGAAGTGTCCTGCACTTCTTTTGACGAGGCTGTATTTTTACGCGTCGTCTTTTGACAGCTGTCAAACGACGACGCGTAAATAACAGGTCGTCTGCACAGTACGTCGGCAAACCCATTCAAATGAATGGGCAGATGTTTGCCGACGTATTGGAGCCGTATTTTCAGACGTAAAATGAGGCATAATACGCCTCGTATACGTCTGAAATTTGGCCGTGTGAACATACCCTAATAGCAGAGCTCTAACTTTGTGGTAGTAGAATTTTGCATTATGTCTGAGCAGAGAATAAAACATCCTTTAATTATAAAGCAGTAGAAGATAAGTAAAGGAAAGTGTTGACAGATTTTAACTGTGTTATTTTATAAATATGTTATGCAAAGATGGAGTTTGCCTGTAAAGCATCACTCTGGTCAAATCTGTGCTTGGCCTAGTGCAAGGAATGAGTGGGCGGAGCATGACACAAGGACCGCCCCCTCAGGACCTGCACTAGTGCGTCTACTTTTCCTGGAGTTTTCCTTTAAACGGGTTGTCAAGGCACGGGGTTTTTTTTTGTTTTTTTTAATACTTGTGACCTATCCACAGGATAGGTCATCAGTATATGATCAGTGGGGGTCCGACACCCAGACCCCGCACAGACCAGCTGTTCCAACTACCTCCGAGCATCGGAAGTTATGCAGTGGTCGTGCCGGAAACAGATGGCTCGGTCAAAGTATAGCGGTCGTGCTGCAGTAACCCAGCACGACAATCATATACTGATGACCTATCCTGTGGATCATCAGTATGTCATTAGTATGAAAAACCGCCGCATGCCTGGACAACTTCTTTAATGATATATCTTCGGATGTCTGAAATGTTGGAGTTTTAGGCTTTGTTCACACAAAGATTTTTGACACGTTTTTTGCCGGGGAAACGGCGGAAAAACTGCAGCAAAAAACGGTGGAAATTGCCTCCCATTGTTTTCAATGGGAGGTGTAGGCGTTTTTTTCCTGCGAGCAGAAAAAAATGCTTGCGGGAAAAAGTTTGGAAATGTCCTATCTTGAGGCATTTTTGACCTCAAAAACCCCATTGAAATCAATGGGAGACGGAAAAACGCCACGAACGGCCGACGCGTTTTTTGATGCGTCTTATGTCAAAAACCACTCGCGGTATTTCCCTTTGCCTGTTGAAGAAATAGGTAAAAAAAAAACGCAACAATTATCGCAACAAAAAGCGCCTGTGCTGCAAAACCACTTAAAAAAAAAACGAGGCTGATTTTTCCAGGCAGAATTTTATGACTGCAAAAAACTCTGTGTGAACATAGTCTTAGGTTGGAACTTGGCACAAATCTCCATATCTGGTGGTCTTGTAAATTGTGGGCATTCCTCTACTTAATGACCTAACCACAATCTTAGGTTCCTTCCTCCTGTGGAGGCTCGATGCGTTACCACATGCAAGAAGTCATCTCATACCCGGATGATTATCCAATTTATGGAAGACCGCTTTTTCCTTTACATAATAGACTCCTTCAGATGGAATGAATTTAGGCTCTGCACGCCCCTCCATTTTCCCTATGATAATCATTTACAGGCCAAGGTTAAAAAATAACCACATTGCCAGCCCTCCACTCTCCATGCAGCATTCATTATTTCAGGTCAACACTCCCCACCGAGCTCCACTGGACTCCACTAATAATAATTAATGTATAGACTTAATACTAAGGACAATTTTTACCCAAATTTCAATAAACACATATGAAGCTTTTATTAAATCACACATTGATTTCTCGATAGGTTTACCTTTGCTCGTCCAGAGGACCATTGCGAGAACAGTTATTATTCAGGAAGTGGTTGGTAAAGGACGTTTCGGAGAGGTTTGGAGGGGAAAATGGTGCGGAGAAGATGTTGCTGTAAAGATTTTCTCCTCTCGAGATGAAAGATCGTGGTTCCGTGAAGCAGAAATTTATCAGACGGTTATGCTTAGACATGAAAATATCCTTGGATTTATAGCCGCAGACAACAAAGGTAATCTATCCATCCATCCATCATATTTGATATCAATCAATCAATCTCTTCCTTTCTTTCTTTCTTTCTTTCTTTCTTTCTTTCTTTCTTTCTTTCTTTCATTCATTCATTCATTCATTCATTCATTCTTTCTTTCTTTCTTTCTTTCTTTCTTTCTTTCTTTCTTTCTTTCTTTCTTTCATTCATTCATTCATTCATTCATTCATTCATTCATTCATTCTTTCTTTCTTTCTTTCTTTCTTTCTTTCTTTCTTTCTTTCTTTCATTCATTCATTCATTCATTCATTCATTCATTCATTCATTCTTTCTTTCTTTCTTTCTTTCTTTCTTTCTTTCTTTCTTTCTTTCTTTCTTTCTTTCTTTCATTCATTCATTCATTCTTTCTTTCTTTCTTTCTTTCTTTCTTTCTTTCTTTCTTTCTTTCTTTCTTTCTTTCTTTCTTTCTTTCTTTCTTTCTTTCTTTCTTTCTTTCTTTCTTTCTTTCTTTCTTTCTTTCTTTCTTTCTTTCTTTCTTTCTTTCTTTCTTTCTTTCTCTAAAATCTGCTTTGCTGCCATCTTTGCAGATAATGGCACTTGGACCCAGCTGTGGCTTGTGTCTGAATACCATGATCAGGGTTCACTGTATGATTACCTGAATCGAAACACAGTAACTATCGGGGGTATGATGAAATTAGCATTATCCGTTGTTAGTGGTCTGGCACATCTTCACATGGAAATAGTAGGGACTCGAGGTATGTACAAATATAAAATCTTTCTCAATTTTGTGGAAAAAAACTTCTAATATAGCCAAAGTTAACATAAATTAGAATGAATTTACATTGCTCTTGTCCTTGAGTTTCAGAAATGTCTGTGTTGATAAAATCTTCTGTTAGTTTATTCAAGTGTAACTAGAAGAGTAGACTAGTAAATAATTTAAGGATGCAGCACTAATAACTTTGTGATACTAATGTATTTTTATTTCTATATCTCCAGGTAAACCTGCTATTGCACACAGGGATCTTAAATCCAAAAATATTCTGGTGAAGAAGAATGAGACATGCGCCATTGCTGACTTAGGACTGGCAGTGAAACATGATTCAATTACTAACACAATAGACATCCCGCAAAATCCAAGAGTGGGGACCAAAAGGTAGAAAGAAAAAGAGATTTATCTTTCCCATTAACTTGTATCAAATATAAAATCCAGTACACAGATACAAATACAGTTGGATGAAACCTCTTCTCAAATAAGTTGGACTTTCATTAGTTCCTCTTGAAGCTGTGATCAGTATTACGGTTATCCTGCGTGTTAGAGGCACAGCCGAGCCGTTCATGAACTTACAATTACTTGGGTACATATATGGTGGCATTGAAAGAGTAACTGCACTTTCACAAAAGTTTTGATAGGTTATAGAAACATGTCAAAAGTTTTGATTTGTGGGGGTCCAGGTGCTGAGACCTTTCCCCTGATTACTGAAACGAAGGGGCCGAAGCACTCAGCCGTGCACTCTGCCCCTTTGGCTGTGCTCGGCTCTCCTCGTTAGCTGAAGACAGGCTCACAGAGACCTAACGAGGAGAGCCGAGCACAGCCGAACGGGCATAGTGCTTCGGCCCCTTAGTTTCAGCAATCGGTGGGGGTCTTAGCACCATAATCCCCACTGACCAAAACTTATGACATGTCTCTGAAACATAGCAAATAGTTGTACATACCCGAATAGTTGTACATTCATGAATGGTTCTGTGTGCTTCTAAGGCTAAAACTCACGCATTTCTAAATAGCCCTATTGAAATTAATGGGTCCGTGTGCTGTGTGTTATGTGCTGTGTGTTATTTCAATGCACCGCACACGGACGAGTATTACGCTCGTCTGAATAAGCCCTAACACGCAGGCTAACCATAATACCGATTACAGCTAAGTTCATGATCTTAGATGTGATCGGTATTAGAATTATCCTGTGTGTTAAAGGCATACAGGAGCCGCTGTCAGCCAAACTCTCAATCCAGCAGACTGAGTAATTCAGCCTACAGCGGCGCTATGCTGCTTCTATGTATAGTGCATGCATAGAAGCTACATCACAAAAAAAAATCACATTTTTAATAAATGGAAATTTGAAAAATATTTTTTTACATTCACATTAGGCATATATTTGCATAAATAAAAAAAAGGCTACAAAAACTTAGCTTGGCTTTTAAGAGGTTGAATAGGAAATGGTATTCAATACATCGTACAGTATATTCTATATATTCTTTGTACTTGCAGTTACATTGTAAAGACTATCTGATGATCTGCAGTTGCTTAAAGAAATGTGTAACATCTTTAGAATGTCACATACTGAGAATGAGCCACATCTGACTGCTGATATATTGTGCGGTTGCTTAGTTTTGCATGTAAGAGTTTGACAGCAGCTTAACCGCCCACAGAAGTTCCACTGACTGCAAAGAGTTTGGCCACAGCAACAGGGATAAGTATTAGAGATTACTACTTTACTAATACATTGGTCTGTGACCAGTCGATCACCCACCAACATGAAATATACTTAAAACGAATATATAGAGATTTAGTCTGTTCAGGTTATGGAATTGTTTGTTAAAATGTCATGTCCGTTCTGGCCACATGTATTGATTTATATTAAAACCTCATAGGAGGAGAAGCTAGCTACGTCCTCCCTCACTTGTGTCACCATTGAACTACACTGCCCAGCATTTATTTAAACTTGTTTCCCTCTGTAAGTGCTAAAAGGGAACAAGAAGGACCGTCTGGGTGCCTAAGCAATAAACAAATTAACCCCATGAGAACTAATATGGCTGGTAATGGTCTGACCAGAAACTGAAGGCAGAATTATGGAAGAAAAACTGCCTTGCCAGTTTTTGTCTGGAAGAAGTGTTGTGTTCTTCTGGTAGCACCATCTACAATGGGTTGACCAAATGTTCTCCCCTTTTATTATCAGCTATTTATTCAGAATTTATGTATCATCGTTTTTTTGAGTGTGGTGGTAAAAAATAAGAGTAACCCAAAGGAAACCAAATTTAAGACGTAGATGACATTGAGACTCCATAGAGGCGAAACCTTGGTCAGATTGAAACACAGTCTCTGACTAGTGCAGCAATGATCACTACCATGAAACTTGCATTGTGTTGCTATTTCTATATGGATTTTGATGTCTACAGAGGGTGTATTTGCCGTTTACCCACAGTACTTTCAACGTGAGTAAACTGCTTATGAACCGTTCGAAAAATGTGGCTGTCATAACTACTTGATCTTTTTGACAACCCATTTACTGGATTGTCAAATCCATTGGATCGGGAATGAGAGCCACATGCATGGAGAGATATCACTCAATGATACAAGCATTCCAGAAAGTATGAAAGGGATTGTCTGAGATTATAGTTGGCTTTTTTCCTAAAGGAACAGTGCCACTCCATGAGCTGTAGCAGATATTGAAGCTTTGCACAATTCAAGTAAGGGAACTAGCGGTCCTCCAAAACAAGCGCTCCTTCCCTGATGACTGTTCATTGATCCTATCCTACTGAGACGGCCACGAATGCATATAGCTCCCTCTTTTGAAGTCTAATGAAGTCGGTGTCTCGGCTGTCTTCATAACCATAGACTATTGTATTGTGCCTCTACTATATGTGGCAGTAATATGGGGGTCAGCTGGGGTCCAAGGTCCAGAGGTCGAATAAGTCTCCTACCAGCCTTAAGCTGGCCCTGTATAGGGGCACAGTGGTATATTTGCATTGGTGTTACTGTGGCAGACTGTTGTAAAAGTAACTACCCTGTGGGCACTGATATGTGATCTTAATTATTTTATGGACCCTGTTATATGGCTGGCACAATATATTCAGTGGGCACATTAATATGGGCATTTCTGTTTCTAATTCTGTGTGCCCAGGCCAGAATCACAGGATTGTCTCAAGGTTATATTTATGTTTGGCTTTAGATGTGTGGGTAGGATAAGAGATTGGTTGAGGCTCTTCAATGACAGCTAGCTATTATTGTGTCTCCCAAAAGACAGTTATCCACTCTTGCTACTGTATGTTTGGTAGTGATAATGAAGATTTAAATTTTGTGATTAATGCATGTGAATTCTTTTGATGGTTTTATGGTTTTAGTGGTGTAGTCTTTGGTGGCCAAATATATATGAAAAACAATAATAATTTCTGGGGTTTTGCGAGCGGATCGGCGATGGGGCTTAAAATGTCCTTCAAGTGGAATGTTGAGAGGAACGGGTATAGGCTATGTAGTTTACAATTTTTATCTTTTCTATTAGTTTTACATGCCTGTATTATTGCTAAAAATCTTGTTTATAGTAAAGTTGTCCAAAGTTCATTTGTAAAAATGTTATTGATTTATTGTGTCCGGAAGAAATGGCCACAGTGTTCCCAAACCTAAGCTGCCTAATATGAATTTGAAGAGTCTTTAATGCTTTTATCCAATGTTCCACCAACCTACTCTAAACCCATTTGTTCTGACTCCTGCCATAATATCTTGTTTTTCTTTCATCAAAAGGTACATGGCTCCAGAATTACTTGATGATTCGATAAGCATGCAGCACTTTGAGTCATTCAAATGTGCAGACATCTACTCCCTGGGCTTAGTATACTGGGAAATAGCCCGGAGATGTTCTGTGGGAGGTTGGTTTTTGTGTTTTTCCTTTATAACATAAATTTGATTTATCATGTTTATTAGGTTGTTTCTGTTATTTTATGTCATAAATCTATGGGTCATATTTATTTCCACACACAAAAACATTCTTATCCTAAAACCTTAAACGGGTCTACTGTTATTGTCTACGAGTCCACTGGTGATAGGGTCTTGAATAAATTAGACCCAAGCAGTGCCAGGGAGGTGCTGACTGCACTAACCCCTCTCATTTACATAGTCTTTTTTCATATATTGGCAATGAATTGGTTAGATTTGTATGATTGTATATATATTTTTTTATGTTCCTCTTTTAAAAGCTGTCCTGAGCTGAGGTCTTGGGCTCTCAATGTAGTAGACCACATGATTTTAATGGCATTCATGCAATCTACTCCAACCTTGTCTTTAATGTCCTAGCTGCGGTCATTGAGGTCTACTGTTGGAAGATAAATTATTACAGTTAATATACTATATTACAAAAGTTGAGCCCATTAACTCATTACATGTTGTTTTTATTCCTTTGTATAATATTATATAATAATAATGGCAGCTGTAATATCCATTGTATCTGCAGTCTCACGATAGATGAGACTGCAGACTACAGCAGTGTATGTCTCCAGAATTCATTAGAAGTGACAGACACTTTGATGAACAGTTGTCCAAGAGCTTATATGTTGTCCTATACACATCACTGCAATCATCATTGACCCTTTATTTTCTTGTTTTCCTACAGGCGTTGTGGATGAATACCAGTTGCCTTACTACGATATGGTGCCTTCTGATCCTTCATTGGAAGATGTGAGAAAGGTTGTTTGTGACCAAAAATTACGACCCAACATACCTAACCAGTGGCAAAGTTTTGAGGTACATAATTTCTGCTGAATGTGAAGTAGGATAAGTGACAATCTAAGCCCAGACTTAGGTGGCATGCTTCCCGGTGCAGTACCTTGTAGTCATGCCCATCCTTATTGTGTGCCATATAGTGCCCTAATAATACAAATAACAATACCATACAATACCTGAATACTACCACCATACAGTGTTCAAATAACATTCCCATAAGGTGCCCAAATAACACTGCTAGACTCTTGTCTGAATAATACTGCACAATTAATAAACTAGGGTATGTAGTTGCATCATCTAATGCTGACTTGCCATAAGTACGGGCACCAGGTGTGGGTCTAAGGATGTAAAATTTGGATGCTCAAGGCATCCGGGCCATTGGTTTCCCCTACATTGGTGGCAGGTGATGTGCCCCTAAGGCCGGCCCTATTTCCAGCAGGCTGTTTTATTGCCGTATCTTGGATGAAAGTGCCAACAGGGTGGCTGACACCTACTTGACAGACTTAAGGTGCTTATAAACATAACATAAAATCCAAAACCATTGTTCGGCCAACAGCTATCATCTCCAATCCACCCTTCCTTTCAACATACACAACTGGCTTGGCCGAATCTCCATGATAATTCATTGTTTATGAGATGCAGCCAATTTCACCAAAATCTACCTTTGTTCTAGGCTCTCAGAGTCATGGGCAGGATCATGAGAGAATGTTGGTATGCCAATGGCAAGGCTCGCCTAACCTCGCTGAGGATAAAGAAGACAATCTCTCAGCTGTGTGTGGAGGAAGACTTCAAGATGTAATTCGGTTGCTGTGAGACCACGACAATCACAAGACTTGGGGGATTTGTTTGTTGTTGTGTTTGCTCTACCTCAAAAGTAACAAGTGCCAGACTGGAGAACTGATGATAAATGGACTTGGTTTGAAGTGGTTCATAAATGACAGAGCTGACTAATTGATCTTTATTACGAGATCCGACTTAAGAAACCATTAAAAGCAAGGTCAGCATTAGCATCTGGGCATGGCCCACTGGGTTTGGAGGTTTATGTTCATCTAAATAAACATGCTTTACCCTTGTCCAACCCAATGTGGGGTAGCCAGGTGTCTCGCTGTGACTTGGTGCCGGCCCAGATTGGAAGGCCACCCAGCTCAGCCCATACTTACTAAAAAGTTATATATGTACAGTGACAAAAATACATTATTGGAGCGACAGTATAAGCTTATAAACATTTAAAATATTTCATTTTTTTTAAAACAGATTTTAAATGTCCAGGTCAAAAGAGATGCTGGGTGTATAGATAGAGAGATACAGACTTATTTAAAATAGAAATGCTATCGAATGTTGATTTAATATTTGTTTTTTACTGTATTGTTTATAAGGGAATACTTTTTGCTAATGCTACCTATTATGTTAAGCTTTCTCGTGTTATAGTCAAAATAGAGGTTTAAAAAGATATATATTTATATACAGTAAATATATATAGATATATATATGTGTACAGAATGATTGTTGGTACATTCTATCATAGCACTTGTTACAAACAGCAGTTAAACAGACCATTTAAGCACCACCATTGTTCTTAAAGGAGTTGACTGAGAGTAGAAAAAAATTGTCTTATTTTTTTTTCCAGAAAAAGCGCCACTCTTGTCCATAGGCTGTTTTTGGTATTACAGCTGAACTCATTTGAATGTGGATGAGCTGCAATACCAAGACACATCTTATGGACAAGAGTGGCGCTGTTTCTGGAAAAGGTAATACCTTTTTTCTATACTAATACAACTTTCTGAAAAAGAGCACTTCCCTTTCCAACTTGATACAGGGGTCTTTTCTCTCCCAACAAGTATGTGTTTAAAGAGGAACATATTGTGAGATGGCGAAATGGTGAGTGGAAGCAGAAGGAGCTTCCCGGGGGCTACACATGGTTGCCTGTTGTCTGTAAACAAACAATTGTCTTTAATCAAAGATAGAACACGAAAACAGAGAATTTCCCAAAAATTTTTAACATAGCACATATTAAAAAAAATGAGGTTTGTGACCATTTAAATATTTGTTGCATTTTCTTATCTGGTAATTGCGCTGTGTTTGGATTTTTGCAGGCTGGCTTTATACATACATAGGGAATTAATGGGTCTCATGTGTCAAAACTCAGGAAAAAAAAAAGGGGCCTTATTGCCCAAGGCCTATTAATCAGAGTTGATGTTTTCAGACCTGGACTGGAAAAGGAAACAAGCACTCTGAGATAGTTTTGATACACAAGGCCCATTGTGTCTTTAGAAGCATGTATCTTGCTTGTAACAGTTTCTTATAGTGAATGCCTATCCTTAAACACTTTAATTTTGTGATGAATTTCTTTTAATCTTTATAGCGGTTAGAATTCCATTTTTCTTCTACAGATCTCCAAAACCGCTATAGACATAGAGTTAAATGATACAATTCTGTCTGCCTGCAGTCACCACTAGAGGGAGCTTAGATGCTTACTGCATACAAAATATACAGTATACACCCAGCTCCCCCTAGTGGTGGCCATAGGCAGGCAGATTTGTATAATTTAACTCTGTGTCTATGCAGGCAATTTGGAGCTCTGCATCAGTAAAGCAGAGCTCAAACCATTATAAAGATTTGCTAAGAAATTACTCATCACAGAATATGGGACCTAAAGACAACATGTTAAATGGTGGACATTCACTTTAAGCTTTTCTTGTGGTTATAGTATAGTTCTTATCATATAAACATTTGAACAAAGTATCTAGATTTTTTTGTTTTGTTTGATTTTTGTGTTGAATTGGATTATGCACTTGCATTGATGATTCCGGTTTGATACACTAGATTGAACTACTAGCTTTACCAAATGGAAACATGTCTAGGCTCTTAATAATAGGTGTACGGGACGTTCGCTGTTCCTGTTATAAAGTGCAGCATTTTCAATATTATGAAGTATAAACTGATTATGTAAAAGAGCCTTAATATAGTGGGTCTACTCACGCTGTTCACATTCATGGTGTCATACATTACTTTACAAGATATACATAATGACCCCTACGCATTGACTTAATTGTATATGGGTCTGCCTGCCAAAGATACACATACAATACAATGGTTGGATAGGGTCCATATGAAGGTACAGAAGAAGAGCCGTAATATAATATGTTTTTGATATTGGTTGAGTTGAATATAAATGGTGTCATATTTGGGCCCAGTGGAATGGTCAGGCCAAGACATTTGACCGTCATAGCAAAAAATCCATAATACGACCCTCATAGACTACTATGGGGCCCTACTGCATACAAATTGTGATGAGAATATACATATCATCATACAGCGGCACATGGAGTGCCTACGGCTCTGTACTACAGGTTAGGGACTTCATGTGCCTTCATACAACCTTCTGCATATGGCTTTACCATGTGCTTGAGGTCTTAGAATGGGAGATATTTCACCAACCTTCAGAGTATGACCCAATGTACTTTACTTTTATTGGGAATGTAACTTTCACTAGTAAGGGATGCAGATTTTGTGTCCAGTGTGTGGTTTAGTTCTTTATTGTGTTATTTTTACCTTGCAAATGTATAATTTTTATGTAGAATTATGGTTTGTAGGGTTTGTCTCCAAAAAAAACCTTGTCAATCAGACATAGCCTAATCGGTGAGGGTCTAGCACATGAGACCACCAGCAATCCAAAAACCGGACTCTTCCAGTACCAACCAATAATGGAAAAGTGTGCAGGTGCATCCTGTTCTCCATTCATAACCAGTACAAAGGTTTCTAAAACTCCCATTGGGGTCAACAATACTCCATATCTATGACCACTTCTTCATTGATGTCAGCACCTGGACTGGTCCCTTACTCTTAGGATTGATGGGTCCCAGTTTCCAGAACCCACCAATAAGCTGGTATAATATGTCTGATTGATTATATCTTGCGACAAGCTTTGTCAGGGTTGTATTCCTTGTGTCACGTTGTGCCTCATGTAAATAACTTGTATAGGTTGAGTATAGGTTTATTTTTTTTCCATATGGCACAGATTTAATATAATTCCTGTTCGGGAATTGAGTATATAAAGTGGACATGCATTATACACACCGAAAGTATTAATGCAAAATTACAATGTGAGCATCGGTCTTTCCTTGTTCCAAATATAAATGTCCATTATGTAACCCATAAATTGTATGAAGTTAGTCAGGACCAGGGCTGGGTTATAATGACGGCACAGAGAACACGTGCCCCTTGGGCCTCCACCACCTTGGGGACCTAGGGGGCTTCCCCACCCTACCTAAGAGGCGTAAAAGTTTAAAAATGGGGGCCCTTTTAAAAGTTTGCTATGGGGCTAGGCATTTTTTTGTTACGCCCCTGGTAGTCACTATTTATATAAGCACTGTAATACACTGCCCAACTCTAGGACCCCCACCTCTCAGAAAAACGAAGATCCCCTGATGGCCTTTCAGCAATGCTATCTAGCCGAGAAGAGTAAGAGACGCATGCGTTTGGCTTTCTGTTTTAAATTCTACGGTAGTCCTCTGTCTTTGGGGTCCCGGTTTTAAATTCAGCATGGGGGCCGCCACCAACATTAAGTTGGCCCAGGTCAGGATTATTAATACAGCTTTCACATAGATCTTGAAAACTGCTGATTTAGGCACAACATGTCAAGTCTACCACATGATAGGACCACTTGTGAAAATGATGTTAATGTTCCAGGGGAAACTAAACCTAGATGTGTACAGGAAACAGCACATAGATGACAATATGAGGGAATCAGATTTTGCACAATTAATTTTTATTCAACTTTTCTGTTGAACATTTTTTTTTTTATACAGCCTTTTAGATTAGATGTAGAAATTTTCTAATAAAATCAGGCAGGGTTCGAAAGATTGACCAAAGATTATAACGGAATATAAAAGATCTGCTATTACATAGGCTGTATGAGAGTAAAAATAAAAGGTCTGCTTTTTTTTTCCAGAAACAGCGCCACTGTTGTTTATAGGCTGTGTCTGGTAATGCGTCTTAGCCTCGTTCACTTAAATGTAGCTGAGCTACAGTACCAGACATAGTCCATGGACAAAGGTGTTCCTGCTTCTGGGTAAAAACAAACTAAAAAAACAACAAAGACTCGTTTTTTTCTTTCTAAGGTAGTAGTTTAGCTCTATAGGGGGCATTCCTTTCCCTATTTAGTGTTATCAATATAAGAACTCCCTAGTTCCTTACCACTTTGGAAGTCTGAACCCTTTTCTGTGCCATGAGGTGGTTTCGAGGGTACAGTATGAATGTATCTTAACTACTGAGAAATTGTAGCGCTGGCCGTTCCTTATTTTTTGGTGCCCTCTGAAGATATCACTTCTTTTCCTCTACACAGCAGTAAGGGAAATAGCATGGGGTGGACCCATCCAAGCTCGAAATTTGAATTGTGATACTTTGCTTAATAAGGACCCAAATTTCATCACCATAAAAAGGGGTGTATGGGGCCTTTTATTTTATCGACCTCTAATCCATAGCTGTATATGGATGCAGGGCTGCCACCAGGGCAGTATAAATGGTCGTGTAGTGAGAGGCCCAGGCTATGCCCTCACTGTCAGCTGCCCTCTACCACTGCATAGGACTCATTTACCCTTATATTAGGGATAAAATGTTTGGTATGGGCAATCCCTCTTCCTTTCCTCCCACAGGGACCCACAAAGTACAAAATCTTTATGATCTAAAATGATTATGTGGTCCCCCTCCCTCAAACATTCCCCCTCAGTTGCCCTCAAAATGTACATAATGGCTCATCAGATGGTAATGGGAGACCATTTGACTTCATGGGGACTAGATACAGTATTTCAAATGATGGTCGTGCATGGATAGCCAAGCGCTATTTCCGGCAGCCCCATAGAAAGTTAATAGAGTGGTGGCTGAGCATGCGCAGTACTGCTCCATTCATATGGGGAGCACAGGGACAGCCAAGTAAGAGATCAGTCCCAGCTGTCGGATCCCCACCGGTCAGATATTTATCACCTATCCTGTGGATAGGTGATAAATATTGATTATGGAAAAACCCTTTTAATGTTTAGAATAAGGATCCATGTTGTGATTTATCTGGTAATGCCCTATTATCCAGTATGTTGTACAATTAGTATTAATACAGAATGCATGAAAATGTTATTTTAGCAAAACCAAATTTCATTTTAGTATTTGGTCATCATTAAACTAAAGGAAGAACTTTATTCTGCTTTGCCAATATATATTTAAGGAACAGTCTGTATTTTTATGTTTGTATCGCTTGTATTTAGAACTATATACGTATTTTCACTTACTATAACACTATTTTTGTACAAAGTGTTTATACCGTATTTGTCTGCATCCCCGTTTTGTAGCTGACAGTCCTAAAATACTGTAATGTCCATTGCAGGGCCCTCAGAATATACTTAGTGCGCTGTTTGCCAAGATGCAGCCTGAGTATATCTGGGCCATTTTTAGGCCTCATGCACATGACTGTAATACGGTCTCTATAGAAATCTGTGGACCCATACTGTACCTCCACGTGCCTCCAATTTCACACTAAGATTTTTTTTCAAAGATTCATATAGTGGCAAGTTCCTTCACATGCCGTATTTCGGACTGAGACAGTCTCCTCTAAAGGCTTTAGTTTTAAGGGAGAATATAGTGCTGCATAAAAGCACCATATGGCGGTACATAGTGTGACTACAGGTCCGTAATATGGAACCATAGGAACTCCATTTAGGGGGCGCTGTGGGGGTCACTTAGTTTTCTCGTAAAAGTTCTATTTTTATTGTGTAAATGCTGTGATTAAAATTCAGTATATATATTGTGAAATATTCAGTCCGCTTACAACCAGGAGTTGAATATTTATGCTTTCTATTCCAATTTATCTTTTTCATAACCTATTCATATTTTGTTTGTTTTCTATGTTTACAGTCTCTCCCTAGTTAATAGTCAAGGATTTAATTATCATTGTTATATCAGCACAATGCAACATGTCGGGTGCACTAATTATCTGCCATCACAATCTGCTTAATTAATGCCTCAGGGGCCGGGTCAATATGAAACAAAATGAAATGATCTCCCGCAGAGCAGGCAAACAAGTCATGCACAGGCAGAAGTAGAGAACATATTAATTGCACTTGATATTTTCATGTTATGCAAGTTCATTACCAAATGTAATTATTCATTTTTAGGTATAAGATATTCATAGGTAAGTCAAGGATCAAGTGTGGAAAACTACTCATACATTGTGATATGTGTGTTCCTGTCCTGGCCACAATATAACTGGCACTGCCCACCATAACTGAACCCCAAATAACTTGAATAATCTAAAGCTTGAAGAGGATTTCCACTCAAAACGTAAATGCGTCCAATAATTAATTAATTAGAACTTAGTAAATAAAACATAATGACCAAACTTTAGTTACTGCTCTTACAAAGATATTAGCATCTTTCCATTCAGTTTTGGAAGCCATTAGCATCAACACAAAGTGCGGCCATATTGGTTGAATTCGCTTCTTAGAAACTGATGCTGAAAAGATCACTGTATTATTATTTGACTTACTGACAATATTCTAGTAAATTTTTAATTCTGAGTTGAATTTAGTCCTTTAAGGGGTTGTTTGATTTGGACAATCTCTTTTTGTTAAAAAGGTCCCCTGATGAGGTCCTGCTGCTAGAAGCCACAACAATCAGCAGTAATATGTGGGGGGATACAGCATCAAGTGTTCCATTTCCCTGCAGTGCCACCACAGGAGAAATTAAGCATTACATAGATCCAATTGGAATCAATGGGCTGTCAATGTATTGAATGGATGTGCTGGGTCCTCCAGAGTGAGGGAAGCTCTTTGTAGCTGCTCTCCACTCTGACTAATGATGAGGGTCCGATGAGGGGGTGTAGTCTTTAATTACCTAAGAATTGCCTTATAGGGTATTTAAAAATGGGATTTGCAAACCAGACAACCACTTTAATAGACTGAAAACATCTCAAACTTCCTAGTTACAGGATAATGTTTAGGTGCCCCATTGACCAATTTTTATCTTATGAACAATGTTGCCCATACATGTGATACCTCTAGTTGGATCCTATTTTATTCTTCAGGCTTCATTAGCACCCTAATGTGTAAAGGGTGCTGCCAGACATATTTGAGCATCCATTCTTGCAAATAGTTCATCAAGGACTTTTATTGCAAATCCGTTTGTCTGCACTCCCACAACATCAACCCCCTTCTGAGGTTGAAGGAAAGTGGTGACACTACCATCCAAAATAACTTTTGACCATAGGGTCATTTCGATAAACAAGACTCCAGCACAACGTAAAGAGTTCAGATTTTTAATAAATAGATTTCCTTGACTATAAACCGTTCTTTCTATATAGTAGTATTTGTGTTTGTTTTGTAATGTACTGTATATTGCATGCATATTCTATATACTGACATACTATGTAGGATGTACACTGCGTAACCAAAATCAACATCACATGCAGATTGTTTATCTAAAGAATGCAATGTCAAAGATTGGCTTATTAGGTATATCTGGACTTTTTAATGTATTTTTTTCCATGCATCATTTTTATGAACATGTATTGTTTTGTAAAGTGGTAACTATAGTCCATTCCATCAGTGTTTCAGTGCAATTAAAATATATATTTTACATAAAAAACTGAAAGTCATTTGTTGTGTTATTTTCTAGTTGCTTTTTAAACATTGCAAAAATTATACATGAAGCTGGAGCAGGCAAGCTGCTGCGAAAAGGGAACACCATTTGAGACTATTACCTCTAGAGGGCACTATACTTGCTTACTTTTATACTATTTTTTTTACTTACAGTTGCCCTCATACCCAGTGCACAACTACACCTTTTTATTGAAAGAGCCAGAACAAAAATATTAGTCTTAGCACTCTGCCATGGCCCATTTGATGGACATATGGGCAAGCATCATGAAGCACAAGAATGTCATAGTCACTATACAGTGAAGGAATTAAGTATTTGATCCCTTGCTGATTTTGTAAGTTTGCCCACTGTCAAAGACATGAACAGTCTAGAATTTTTAGGCTAGGTTAATTTTACCAGTGAGAGATAGATTATATAAAAAAAAACCTGAAAATCACATAGTCAAAATTATATATATTTATTTGCATTGTGCACAGAGAAATAAGTATTTGATCCCTTTGACAAACAAAACTTAATACTTGGTGGCAAAACCCTTGTTGGCAAGCACAGCAGTCAGATGTTTTTTGTAGTTGATGATGAGGTTTGCACACATGTTAGATGGAATTTTGTCCCACTCCTCTTTGCAGATCATCTGTAAATCATTAAGATTTCGAGGCTGTCGCTTGGCAACTCGGATCTTCAGCTCCCTCCATAAGTTTTCGAATGGATTAAGGTCTGGAGACTGGCTAGGCCACTCCATGACCTTAATGTGCTTCTTTTTGAGCCACTCCTTTGTTGCCTTGGCTGTATGTTTCGGGTCATTGTTGTCCTGGTGGAGGGAAGGAGGTTGTCACTTTACGCCTCGTGGGAACATAACACCGTAAATCCGATTGCAGTGGGCAGATGTGTGGAGGCGTAATGGTGCCGTTTTTCAGGTGTAATTCGAGGCGTAAATGGCCTGAATTACGTGTGAAAACACATCGTGTGAACATACCCTCATAGTCGGTGAGTGAACAGATCATGTTACATTACAGCTTGTACAGGGTTAGACACAAGCCGTGCTGAAAAGGTAAATAAATTAATAATTTATACATTATTGGTAATGACATGCCTGGCTGAGCATATTGAGTAACTGTTTTCATCAGTCTGCCTGAAATTTGTTATGGTGCAATATTTTCATGGTCCAAAGAACATTGTGTTATGTTGCGACCCTGAAATTAAAATTTTCTTGCAGTTTAATTAGACAATTATGCATGAACCTGTGCCTACAGGTCCATAATCCAGAACTGTAGGTGCTATATGTGTCGCCGTATTGTGGCTCTGTGAGGTGCATATTCTCTCCTAGAAGCAATGCTTCTATGCTAGAATACCTCCGTTCTACAAAATTTAATTGAGCCCAGAATTTGCGAGAAGAGCCTCCCTGTGTCTCTGAGTACATTATAAGCCGATAGATTTTCGTTTCCGCACCATAGTCAGGATCTGTGTGTGGCCATGTGTATAAGGCTTCATTTGGTTGATTTATGCTAATTCAGTGGTCAGAATTTTACAGTTACATCACCCATAGGTGCCCTAGGGACATAATATGCTTTTTTACAGTAGCATCTTCCAGTAATAAAACATCTTTCTTACAACAAAGCAAATTTTCTGTTGAGAAAAAAGTCATCATTATATTTGTATGTGGTTTTACCCACAACTAGTTCACACAGCCATCTTCTTAAAAAATAGACTCACTTTGTCTTCACAACTGCTTGAAATTGTAGGTGCGGCAATAAAAGATTTCCTGTGTTCACAAAAGCGTTGGTGACAGTCATGTAATATTCAGATGCATATGCAATGTGTGTGTATATAAATGAAGCATTTAAGTTTGTTACCAATATTAACACCTATTTTCCTTTGTTTCTTTTCCACATAATCACATTTAAATGATTCTTGTGTAAGAATGTAAATTAGCCCCAAAGTGTAACTATTAGGCTGGGTTCACACAACCTATTTTCAGACGTAAAGGAGGCGTTTTTTGCCTCGAATTACGTCTGAAAAACCGGCTCCAATACGTCGGCAAACATCTGCCCATTATTTTCAATGGGTTTGCCGATGTACTGTGCCGACGACCTGTCATTTTACGCATCGCTGTCAAAAGACGGCGCGTAAAATTACAGCCTCGTCAAAAGAAGTGCAGGACACTTCTTGGGACGTAATTGGAGCCGTATTTCATTGACTCCAATGAAGAACAGCTCCAAATTACATCCGTAAAAGACACCCCACAAAACGCGAGTACATGCAATTACGTCTGAAATTCAGGAGCTGTTTTCTCCTGAAAACTGATCGGTAATTTCAGACGTAATTGCAGTTATCGTGTGCACATACCCTTAGGGTATGTTCACACGCTTAACAAAAAACGACTGAAAATACAGAGCTGTTTTCAAGGGAAAACAGCTCCTGATCTTCAGCCGTTTTTTAAGCTACTTGCGTTTTTTTTGTGGTGTTTTTTTACGGCCGTTTTTCTATTGACACTGTGGGGTCACTGGTATGGGGGCATTATACTATATTTGGTGCTGATATGGGGGCAGCTATGGGGGCATTGCAATGTGGGGAGACAGCTATGGGGGCATTATACTGTGTTGGGCAGCTATGGGGGAATTACACTGGGGGGCAGCTAATGGGGGGCATTATACTGTGTGGGGGCTGCTATGGGGGATACAGGGTCCAACAAACAGTATCACACATGCACATGTCCCTGTATCTAAGCCTACCATATGTGTTAGGCTGTGTTCCCATCAGCATTGCCCTTCTGTTGAGGGGTTCCGTCGGAGGTTTCTTTTGGGTAACCCCTCAACGGAACGCAAAACTAAAACCTGAGCTTCTGTTTCCCTCACCATTGATCTCCATGGTGACGGAAACGTTGCTAAAGGTTTCCGTTTGTCACCGTTGTGACAGGGTTTCGTTGTTCCTGACGCAACCAATAGTGCAGTCGACTGCGCTATAGATTCCGTCAAAACAAGAATCTTTGCATCGGGGCCCATGAGCCTTTAGCTATGCCCCTGGTCACAGCCAACAACGAGTTGCTGAAATTCCCCAGCTGACTAAGGCATGACTGCAGTCTCAGCGAGACAGACGAGGGTTGGCTTCATATCAGTAGGAAACTACGTTTTTAAAAAAACCGTGGCCCTTCCCACCCTTGTAATGCTAGGCTGCTGCTAAATGAGGGGGTACCCCACGTTGGTTTTAAAAAAAAAAACAAAAAAAACTATATATATATATATTATTTTTTTTCATAACAAGCCAAATATAACATAACAGCAGCAGGCTAGCATTACCAGGATGGGAAGGGCCACTGTTTCTGGCCTCTTCCAGCGTAATAATACCAGCCTGTGGCCGCCCCAGTGCCCGCCCATCACTACAGATGGTCAGATACTGGACTGTACCCGGCTCTTCCCAGCACCCCTGGTGGCGGTGGGTTACCGGGGTAATAATGGGGGGTTAGTTGCAGGCTTTTTACTGGCTCACACTAAGCCCCACCATAGTAATGGACGCGGTCAATCAGACAACTGCCATTACCAAGGTGCTAATAAAGTATAAAAAAAAACACAGAGACATAAGAAAATATTTTTTATTGAAATAAGAACTTCCCCACACAACCCTCTTTGACCATTTTATTGAAATTTTTTTTAGATCATCGCAATAGTCCAATGAATCTACAACATAGTACAAACAGTCCAGTGGAACCTGCAAAAGAAAAAAATAAAGTTAGTAATATGAAGAATAAAAAAACTTCTCCTCACCTCCAGCGACTTCTGTCTTCTTACCTGCGCTGCAATAGAAACTAGACGTCAATGAAAAATAATTCCCCTTCATGTAACTCTGCTACCTGTCAGCTGAAAAGTCATCCACCACAGGGAAAAATGTTTCCCCATCATGTCTGATTCCCAGGTGTTTCTTTGTGGTACTCCGCCATGGGAAAACATTTTTCCCTCTGGCGGATGATTTTTCCATTGACCGGTAGCAGAGTTACACAACTGGAAATAAAATTCTCCATCATGTAACTCTGCTACCTGTCAATTGAAAAGTCATCCACCACAGGGTCTCCCTCTTGACTTTCATTGTTCTCAGCCTTTTGGTTTGTCCTGCCGCTGCTGCTGCTGTGATGAGCAAATGTTATACCCAAATTAGGAAAAGTAACACAAAGATGATATAACCTGATCCATAATATTTGTGATATCCATTTTTTTTTTTGTAAGTCTAGAAATCTGCAGTGAGAATATGCTCTTCTTATTTGAAGAAGGATCTGGCTGTGATTTGATGTGCTTATGCGGGATATTGGGTGTGGTTAGGGGCGTGGCTTAAAATGCCCCTCTTTTCCGAATTCAAAAGATGGGAGGTATGTGTGAACTACTCTCAAGCTGTCTCGTGTGATTGGTCAGATTCAGAGGCAGGGAAGCTCCTTCCACCCTGTTGGCTAACTACAGCAAATTAGCATATAGGGAGTCAACACAACAGTGGACCATATTTCTGGAACGGTGATCTAGAAAAGAAACAAACCGTGTTTAAATCAGGGAGACAGCGCTATTCAGGTCAGTTAACCAGTGCAACGAATACGATCTAGTGGCAGGTCCTCTTTAAAGAAATATTCCGGACAAAAATTATACATTGTATTATGCAAATTGCAGAACCTGATGGGTGGTGCAATAAACAGGAATTCTCTCTTTGGTGTTCTTCGAAGACCTGTGTCATTCACCGCTCACTCAGACACTGCATTAGGCATGATAGAGTGTAACAATTTTGCCTGGAGTATTCCTTTAACTAACATTTGTGCATGAAGAGGACCTGTCAGATTGACTGCCCCCATGAAGCTTGTGTTCAGCTTGTATTCCCCATGAAATAATTCTGGAGTATAATTCTTAGAGCTTTGCATTGTGCAGTTCCACCCTTTTTAATTACTCCAGCAAATGTATGAATAAATACATCACTGAGATTTACCATTCCCACTGTCAATAGGTCTGACACTGTCAGCACTGTTTGGGTCGAGTCGAGAGTGAATAGGAACACACACCATTGACAAGGGGAATGGTAACACCCACTTTTCAAATTTATTTCAAAAGTGACATATCAAGAGAGTTGTCAGGTCCTTTTTAAATTATAGCATCTACTTAATAGAAAAGAGCCAGGTAAAAACAGAGGGTATGGCATGTAAATTACGAGGCCCCTTTCAGCTGATTGGCTGAAAGGAATCCTATATTTATGGCACTTTAGTAAGAATGGTGACCTGAATGCAGCCTCTCAGTCAATCAGCATAGAGGTACTTGATACTTTACGTAAAGTGCACGTTCTTTTTCAGCGCCCGCCAGATTTATTTTTTTGAGACGCGTAGCCGCAATTAAAGAAAGTGTCACCACGACAAACCCTCTTTTACATTCAGCAGACCCCAACTGAAATAATGCTACAATAATGATTATAATGGGAAACTATATACAGCTACGAGCATAGACCAGTCCTACTTTTTTGCAACTTTTCAGTGATCTATGGAGTAATGTATAAGCTCATATATGGTTACTGCAGATAAATAGTTCTCATAAGTAACATTAATAATAATTTAAGGCTCTTGAAGTTTAAACTGAAGACAAATTGATGTCACTTTTCATAATTTTTTTCAGTACATTTCCTATTTACCTCAATGATAAAAAAACAAAAAGATTCATGACGCATCCTGCAAAGAACTGATCATGATGGAACGGATGATGGATGCACTTTGGCAAGAGTTTGTGTGTAGGATCCGTCAAACATATTGCAGATAAGGTCCTGTTCACATCTGTGTTCCGTTTTTCCTTATTCTGCTCCGTCAGAGGAGCAGAACATAGATACACTGTAGGTATATACTGTTAAAAATTAATCTGTGACTATAAATTATTATTTATTACCAGAGCTATATGTCACCAAGTAGAGGTACAAGATGTTAAAGGCTATGTAAATGTTTGAGTGTTGTTTTTTTTAAATAAAAATGTGTATGTGTGTGTGTGTTAATAAACTTGACGGGTATAGTGACTGTGGGACCTGCGTGTCTCTGACTTAGATGTGATCATTTACAGGTGGATCCTGCGTGTCACAATCATCCAGGAGCCTCCTGCACTCAACCTGAATAGCAGTAGATACAGCTGGTCTATATAGAGAATACAAAGCAGCTGTATCTTAAAAAGTAAAAATTATTTTTAATTAAATGTATTTACAAAGTTTATTAACACAGACTAATACACTTTTATTTTTTGTTAAAAAAAAACTGTCAAACATTTACATGGCCTTTAAATTGTATGCGTTGAAGCTATTTTAACCCCGTAAATCTGTTGGTTGTATATTTGAATGGGGTTATCACTACATTTGGTATCTGCATCCAACTTCTATTATATAATTCCCCCAGATGTATGTTCAAGAATGCATTCCTGGGCCCTGAAAATGAGAAGTTATCTGCTATTCCGACATTGAAAATCTCAGGCCATATGGTTTTGTAGATTAAAAGTATTTGATTGTAAATAAATCTGGGATATATATCTATGTGTTGTCCTCCCTGTTTGTTGATATTCTATAGAGCCATTTTTTAAGTAATGTTGCTCTCCTCCATGGGTAACAAATGTTGGGCAACAACCACTAGTAGAATCCATTAGGATCCATAGGGGTTGTTAGCCAGCTTTCCACAGGCCTTGAATGCAAAGATCTAATGTCATTGCAACTACTAAAGAGTCTGTCACGTTGAGTTCATGTCATATGTCTGTGTGTAACTATGTATATATGTTTATGTATGTATGTGTATATACGGTATGTGTATGTTAAAGTGAATTCATCACCTTGGTTTTTTTTTAACTAATTTAAACTATATACAGAAAATTTTACTTATTGTTTGTTTCTAATTTGTTTTTATTTTCTGATTTATGTCCTGATAATTACATATTTTTTATTTTATTTTTTTGTTTGTTACGTGATTATGAAGCAGCCAATTTGCATAGGCTGCTACTCTAAAGCTGTAAACAGCCGTTCAGAGATTTGCTTTACACCTGCCACATGGACATAAGAAACCTTAGTCAGAAAATAACTCATTGACTTCTATGGGAGAGTGCTGTGGGCATGCTTTGCGACCTGTAGAGAGGTCACTGTGCAGGGACGGGGAGGAGGACGGAAGAGTTGAGCTACTACCCCATTACCAATAATTATGTAATCCTGTGTTATTTGCCTCCAGTTTTTTGTTGTAATACTGCTCTATAATGATAATGGCCAGTGGAAAAAGTGCAATAGTTCAGGATATTATTTAAACAAATATACGTGTATATGTGGTAACATGGAAAATAATAAAACAACATTAAAAAAAATTATAAAATAAAAACTAGAACAAAGGCGCATTTGTTTCCTTCTATAATTCCCTAATAAATCTCAAATTTGCTTACATGTACTCGGTGAATACACAAGAAGTTAGAACAAGATGGCAAATGGTGCTGATAACCTATTGTACATGAAGTTATAAAAAGTATGTCTCCTGCAATTCTGCCTTAGGTAAATGGAATGAAAAGTTAAGCTACAGACGGAGACAAATCATTTTCCGAGGCTTTACAGGCTCCAATATAGCTTCATTTGAGCTGATAGCTCCACTTTAGTATTGAATATATAGAACACTATTCTGTCGAAACATTAGTATGTATCACTGGGAATTGTCAGCTCATAAGTACTAAACAGTAATTGGAAATATATAAAAGCAACATAAGTTCAAAGTGTGAAAAAAAGAGCTAGACATTCATAATGCACCAGACATAGTATACCCAAGGCGAGATCAAACCGCTCATCCAGAAGATTGTATAATGAAAGGGGTCGATGAATATGAGGAGCCGGCAGGGGAGGGAACAGGAGGCTAATAATTTGTGTAAAATTTATGTCTGAGATGGTAAGATTTATCAAGCGTAATGGTGGATGAAAGTCTTCAATATTTCAACATAAAGAGATTGTCTCGCACTTCATTTATGGGCCACTTTCCCAACAATTTTAGTATTTGAAGTCAATCATTAATATTAGGAATTACAGAAGATCATAAGCCGTAAATTGTGATGCCCCAGAGATGTACTACAGAGCTGAGATCTTCAACACAGAGACTAAGACTCAAGAATTTGTCAAACTTTTTTTTAACCCAAAATATGTAATCAAGGTGTGCTATAGCTTCAAGGGCCGAGAGATGAGTCAAAATAGGCAATGAAACAACAGACATGGAGATTTCTTACTATTACACAACAGACTTCACTAAAGCTAACCTTACACTAGGGATTTTAGATGACCAAAAAGGCCAATTGAGACCATTTTCTTACTCAAACGAATGAGACAGATACAAATTGAAGGGAGATATCGGTTATGTTTTATTTTATGGGTGTTTTTTGTTGATGGGTACAGTCAGTTGAACCATATGTGCACCCCATCGATAGTACACCAGCACTGGTCACAGCCCAAGTTGATACACTTATTTGTAGGCAACTGTTAGGGATCTGCCAGGTACTACGTCTAGGTATACTCCTGGGATTAATCAATCCACACCTGAGGCCAGACCTCTTAGACTGACACCGGCTCCCACCAACCAGGGTGGCAGGCTCAGGAGTGGGAGAGCCTATCGCGGCCTGGTCAGTCGGAGTTAGCTCCGCCCCCTGTCCATTATTACCTGCCGTGTTCTCTTCCTCAGTGCTTGTAATTCTTCTGGATTCCTGGCCCCACTGCTGCTTGCTCCAGCCTGCTTCTGCCTTGCTGCAGTTCCGCTTAACCTGCTTCGCTTTGCCCCTGGCTTGCTTCCTTCTCCGTGCTCACGTTGGTATACTCCACTTCATCCTGGTCCTGACTACTCATTCACCGCTCCGTTTCCTCGCGGCGTTCCGTGGGCTACTGCCCCTTCCCTTGCGTGTTCCCTGTTTGTTCTCCCGTGCACTTAGACAGCGTAGGGACCGCCGCCCAGTTGTACCCCGTCGCCTAGGGCGGGTCGTTGCAAGTAGGCAGGGACAGGGCGGTGGGTAGATTAGGGCTCACTTTCCCTTCACCTCCTTCCTGCCATTACAGCAACACTGTTTTGGAGTAGTTGCTCCTCATCAGTGTATAGCTCTGGATGGCTTTGTGATATTCCATGTGTGCTAACTCTCGGAAGGTACTGATTCTCCTTGCAGTTGCTGGGAATCTTTAGGGCAATTATCCCTGGGGGAAAAAAAATATGCAAAAATATGCAAAATAGCTCTCCTGCAGAAGAAAAAAAAAGTGTCTCTCTTTTGTGTCATCTATACCCTTTAGAACTATAGAGAGTAGCCCGAACAAGACAGTTTTCTTTCTTCTAGAGGAGAGCCATCTTACTTTTTCCTGGAACCACTGCGCTAAAGACTAAAGGAGAATCAGTACCTTCCAAGAGCATGAATTTATGATATAGTTGATAATTGGACTATGCTAGTGCCAGTTGGGGGACTAAAAATTGCTTGCGGCATAGCAGTATGTATGTACACTTACCTGGCAGGGGAAATACCATGATCACTAAGGTGAGATTGGGACATTCTTGCCAGGTTCTTGCTCCTTGGTCTTTGGCTTAGACCATGTGTAGTAGGGTCCTAATCTGAGGTTAGTAATCATCTCTGCCGGTGGATTGGTCTCCATTGTAGAGGGATGACAGAGCACCAAGGAGAGGGGCAGAGAACCACATGGTTGATGCTATCGGTCGGGTAGCTGGAAAGTCCGAGTTGCTAAGTGCTCCAGGAGTGGTGACCCTGGGGTGCCCGAACTCACTAGGGGAGGAATCCCACTGAGAGATGGCACATTTCACGCACTTGTCTTTCACGCTATTTGAGCACACGCCTTTATTTTCCCGGCCTTCTGGTTGGGAAATGAGGAATTTTTATATCTGGCGAATGTCCAGGCTGTATCACAGCGCACATTCACTTATTGAAATTTTTTTTTTCACGTGTGTTTGTCACGTGTGTCACAGGATTTTTGGATGCGGTGCCCTTTTGGGACCCTTCCAAGGTCAAGGGGGAAAATGTGTGGCCTTCTGGTTCCTTTTTCCCCTGCAACCTGGCCCCCTTCTTCGGAATGGAGGCGCAACCAGATACAGACTCCACGGGGGACACTGGGGTGGCAGCCCAAGTAGAAACCTTGGAGTGTTGTTGGGTCCCCCTTAGCTTCGGCTAGGGGGGATCATTGATCCTCTTGGTCTATGATTTGGTTATGCGGGGCCCCTCTCCTTTAGGAGTAGGGCTGCGATAGACTGCATCCGTTGTGCACTTTTTTGTGTGGCACCTCTGCACTGTTTTTGCACTTTGGGTGACAGAAAGCACGACTCGGACTTTCTACAAAAAAAAAAAGCAGTATGTATGTATGGTTGCACCCTCCTGTTTGGGTGTTTAATTAGTCATTCAGTAGACCTTAAAGGGGTTGTCCAGACCCTAAAAATGTATGGCCTATCCTCAGGATAGGCCATAAATAGCTAATGGGTCAGGGTCCAACTCTCGGGACCCCCACCGATCAGCTGTTTTTGAAAGGGGTGAAGCGCTCGTATGAGCGCTGCTTCCCCTTCATGTCTACTTGCTCACTGTGAATCGTCGACACACATGTAGCGGCGATTCACAGGTATTGCAGCCTTCTTTTCCCATTCACTTCAATGGGAGAAGAAGGCTGCAATACCTGTGAATCGCTGCTACATCCAAGTCGACGACTAACAGTGAACAAGTAGAAATGAAGGGGAAGCAGTGCTCGTACGAGCGCTGCACCACCATCAAAACAGCTGATCGGCAGGGGTACCGGGAGTTGAACCCTGACCCATCACCTATTGATGGCCTATCCTGAGCATAGGCCATCAATTTTTAGGGACTGAACAACCCCTTTAAGTCCGTTCCGGACAGTCCAATGATCAGGCGAATGAGCTCTCATATGAGCGTTCAGTCCTGGTCGTTGCCCAACAGGGCAGTGGTCAGCTGAGAAACACTTTCGCTGATCAGATCTTTGCGGCCCAAAAAATGCAAGCTTGTCAGTAGCCCATCTCTATGTTAAAAGGGAATATGCTGCTGACCAGATGCAAATTATTTGGGGACGATTGATTGTATTAACAATCATTCGTCCTCACACATTTCGATCATTACTCCGTTTCAATGGATCAAACGGGTGCCGATCAATATGCTGTTATTGTCAACCAGGAGAAAATCTGCTCGTGTAAAGTTACCTTAAATATTCGTACTTTCCCACCATATAACTCATTGTTGCCAACTTTTAATAATTGCTCTCAGCAGCTCATTAGGTTGCACTGTTTACTTGCAGGAATGGGGTTCTGGATTCAAATCCATCTGCAATATCTGCATGTAGTTTGTATGCTTTCTTCAAGGGCAGTACCCAGTTTCCTCCCACTCTCAAAAAACATATGGATATGTTAATTGGCTTCCTATGACATTGGCCCCAGTGTATAAGATAGGGAATTTACATTGTGAACGCAACTGGGGATAGTGAGAGATATCAGTGGTGAAGAATATGTTGTTAATATATACCGATCAGCCACAATATTAAACTAAGAGGTGAAGTAAATAACATTGGTTATCTTACGACATTGGCACCTGTCAAGGGGTTGGATATATTAAGGAGCAAGTGAACAGTCAGTTCTTGAAGTTGATGTGTTGGAAACGGGAAAAATGGACAAGCGTAAGGACCTGAGCGCCTTTGACCAGGGCCAAACTGTGATGGCTAGACGATGGCTAGCATCTCCATAACGGCATGCCTTGTAAAGGGTTTTCCTGGTTTGCAGTGGTAAGTACCTATCAAAAGTGGTCCAAGGAAGGACAACTGGGAAATCAGCAAAATGATCATGGGAATCTAAGGTTCATTGATGTGCGTGGGAAGCGAAGACTAATCCGTCTGGACCGATCCCACAGAAGAACTACTGTAGCACAAATTGCTGAAAAAGTTGATGCTGGCTTTTATAGAAAGGTAAGAGTACACACAGAGCATCGCACCTTAATGTACATGGGCTACGTAGCTAGTCAGTGCCCAGGTAGACCTCGAAAGCGGCTACAATGGGCACG
The DNA here is from genome assembly GCF_050947455.1 of Rhinoderma darwinii. Classification (NCBI taxonomy): domain Eukaryota; kingdom Metazoa; phylum Chordata; class Amphibia; order Anura; family Rhinodermatidae; genus Rhinoderma; species Rhinoderma darwinii. The sequence continues at coordinate 24,084,038 of NC_134692.1, read as the reverse complement.
TGAGTTTGGGAACTGGACCATGGAGAAATGGAAGAAGGTGGCCTGATATAGTGAATCACATTTTCTTTTACATCATGTGGACAGCCGGATGCGTGTGTGTCGCTTTCCCGGGGAAGGAATGGCACCAGGATGCTCTATGGGAAGACAGGCCGGTGGAGGCAATGTGATTCTCTGGGCAATGTCTAATAGGGCAAAATGACTTTCTAGATATTATTAGTGTCAAGAAACATCTCTAAGGCGGAATTCACATGACAGGGTTTCCCGGACGGGTGACGGCCGTTCATAAATCGGCCGTCACCTGGCTGCATTAGGAACAATAGACCCCTAATGGGGCTATTCACACGACCAATTTTTTGACGGGCTGGGAAAACCGTCTGTCAAAAAATGGGATATGCCCTATTTTCGGCCGGGTACCCGGCCGCCCGGCTCCCATTGAAGTCTATGGGGCCGGGTAATACATGTCCATCATCGGAATGTGTCCCGAGTGATGGCCGGGTCTACCGTCGGTCGCGCACTCTCTCCTCCTCACAGCGCAGAGTGCATGTGAGGAGGAGTAGTGTATCCCATTCAGAAGAAGCGCTGTATGCTGGAGGTAACACTTTGGGGGTACTGCTGTGGCGAGGTCCCTGCTCTGCTATGTGCAGGGGTACTGTGTGGCAGGGCTGGGGTGTACAGCAGGTGGAAGGGGGCGCTGTGATGGCTCCCTACCCAAATCTCCCTGGCCCGGCGAATCAGCCTCCTTTCCGCCCTGGCGCTTCTTCAGGCGTCGCTACAGCTATAGCAGCCATAGCGGCTGCTAGCGGCGCCACCTACCACGGCCGATGGCGCCGTAAGCAGCTGCTGCGGCGGCTGCTACTGCTGTAGCTTCGTCCCTGCTCTATGTGCTAGCCCCACTTTAGCTCCCTGAAGGAGCGGAATCCCCGTGTGTTCGGGGATTCCGCTCCTGGACAGAGCACTTGATGTCTCTGTCCATATATGGACAGTGACATCAGGGGAAACTGCTGAAGTGGAATCACCAGCCACATGGAGATTCCACTTCAGGAGTTGCCCCTGATGTCCCTATAGAGGTATGGACAGAGACATCAAGTGCACTGTCCAGGGGGACATACAAAACAATGTTGAAAACTAATGAAGTAAAAGAATGAACATTATTAGTAATGTGAAGATAATATAAAAAAGGGCATAATGATTTTTTTTATGCTTGGTAGACATGGCATGAACAGATGGAGGTGAGGAGGAAATAAACACAAACAAAAAAACAATTGACAAATGAAATTCATCCGATTAAAAAACGGTCAGGGAAAAAAACGGATGCAAATCGGGTCCAAATCGGCCGGTAAAAACGGCAACACGGCCTGGAACGGAATCGGAACGGATGCAAACCGGCCGGGAAAATCGGCCAAAAACGGCCGATTTTCCCGGCCGACACTCGGACCCTGTCGTGTGAATGAGGCCTAAGGCCTCATTCACACGGCAGGGTTTCCCGGCTGCATTAGGAATAATAGACCCCTAATGGGGCTATTCACACGACCGATTTTTTGACGGCCGGGAAAACCGCCCGTCAAAAAATAGGACATGCTCTATTTTCGCCCGGGTACCCGGCCGCCCGGCTCCCATAGAAGTCTATGGGGCCGGGTAATACCCGGCCATCACCGGGATGTGTCCCGAGTGACGGCCGGGTTTTCCGGCTCTTGCGCTCTATCTCCTCCTCCTCACAGCGCAGAGTGCATGTGAGGAGGAGGAGTTGATGCCATTCTGACGAATGGCATCGCTGTACACTGTGTGGCAGGGCCGGGGTGTACAGCAGGTGGAGGGAGCGCTGCGCTGGCTCCCTTCTCCTGCTTGTTTTAAAAGCACCCTGGCTCGGCGACACCTTTGATGGCACCGCTAGCAGCTGCAGCAGCAGCTGCTGCGGCTGCTACTACTGTAGCGACGCCACTATAGCAGAGCGGGGAGGTATCTCCCCGCTCTGCTATGTGCTAGCCGCAATTTAGCTCCTTGAAGGAGCGGAATCCCCGTGTGTTCGGGGATTCCGCTCCTGGACAGAGCGCTTGATGTCTCTGTCCATATCTGGGCAGTGACATCAGGGGAAACTCCTGAAGCGGAATCCCCGAACACATGGGGATTCCCCTTCAGGAGTTGCCGCTGATGTCACTGTCCGGATCTGCCCGGCCCGGCACGGATGCATAACTTTATGCAAACCGGCCGGGCAGAATGGCCGATTTTACCGGCCGGCACTCGGGCTCGGACGCGACCCGGTCGTGTGAATCCCGCCTTAGGGGTCTTTTTTTTTGTCTTTGCTATGGGGGTTGTGTCACCCATATTGCTCTAGATTTACATTGATTCTGATGTATTTTTTGTCTGATTTAAGTCAAACATTTATTTACTTCAAAATTTGATGTGAGGACAAACTCGTAACTTCTATTCCCTGTGCATCCTCTTCATTCACAACGCACCAATAATTTGTGCATATCAGCTATATAAATTCATTCGAATTCTTGGAATAATAATAGAATATGTTTTACCAATAACCACTTTAGATTTCAATCACAATGAAAAAATTGCATTAAATAAAAATGCTTAATCAAGGAAATGAACTAATTTCATTATCGAAACTCTGACTCATAATCACATTTGTTATTCACTATATTTGTAGAACACGCTGCCGGTTCAGGGTAATCTTTGTGGCTTAAGCAGAAGATGATTGTCAATTTACGTAGATATTGCCACATTTAATATTTCAATGAAAGCTTCCTTTACTGGTCAGTCTGGTAATTCTAATTCATGAGACAGCAATTACTTTAAAGAGTAACGCACTTTCCTATAAAAAAAAGGTTTTGTTTGTTGCCTATAAAAAATTAAAAAAAAAGAGAAGAAATCATCAGTAAGTTTAAGTTCATCAGTTGTCCTCCAAAGAGGTAACTTGAAGCTCATAAGCCCCAATGCAAAATCTATTATAGGGCCCCCATACATCATACTTTATTTATAGTACTGGTCTCCTCATATGAAACAAAGGGATCTTTTGGAGGGTTAGGGTATGTGCACACGACAACGCCAAATACGTTTGAAATTACGGAGCTGTTTTCAGGAGAAAACAGCTCCAGAATTTCAGACGTTTTTACAAGTGCACGCGTTTTTCACTGTGTCTTTTACGGACGTAATTGGAGCTGGTTTTCATTGGAGTCAATGAAAAACGGCTCCAATTACGTCCCAAGAAGTGTCCTGCACTTCTTTGACACGGCCGTAATTTTACGTGCCATCTTTTGACAGTGACGCGTAAAATGACAGCTCCTCTGCACAGAACATCGTAAGACCCATTGCAGGCAATGGGCAGATGTTTGCCGACGTATTGGAGCCGTCTTTTCAGGCGTAATTCGAGGCGTAAAATGCCTCCATTATGCCTGAAAATAGGTTGTGTGCACATACGCTAACGCTAAAAGGAGTCGCAAAATGTGCCAGACTTATTGGCGACATGCGCCATTTGTTTTGAGAAAAATATTGGTGTTAATTATGCTAGCCATGAGGTTGCACAAGAAAGAAAAAAGTGTCTAACATTTATTTTACGTTGCGCGTAAGTTTATCAAAAAGGTGCACCATTGTAATAAATATGGCACAGTTCCTGCTTAAATTTAGGACAGTATTAATAAATCTCCCGAATGTATTTTGATTTGGACTCAAGTTTAGAATAAAAACATGGCAAAGTTTGACAGGTCTTAGCAATGGACAAGTTTTTAATTAAAGGGAGTGTTTAGTAAAGCCATTGTCATACACCCTATTAGGGGATTCTGAGGTATAGATGGGGGTTTTCTGTTCAGGATCCTCATCTCTTGGCCAGTGGAGAGCGGTTACAAAGAGCATCACTCTCTCTGGAGGATCTGTCCTGTTCTGCATTACACAGACAACCCATTGACTTGAATGGGAACTGTGTAATGCTTAATTTTCCCTGTGGTGGTGCTGCAGGAAAATTTAACGCTTACTGCATTATTTCCCAACAGATTACAGCTAATCACTGGGGGTCCCAGCAGCGAGACACTTTGTGATCTGCTTATTGTCAAGGACAGGGGCGTAGCTAAAGGCTCATGGGCCCGGGTGCAAGAATTCAGTTTGGGCCCCCCTACCCCTCCCCAACACCACCATCATCATCAGACCCCTGCTCGCGCCTATGCCCAGACGTCTTGCCCAACAGCCACCATAGTATAATGCCCCCACACAGTATAATGCTCCCATAGCTGCCCCACACAGTATAATGCCCCATACAGTATAATACCCCCCATAACAGCCCCATACCGTATAATGTTCCCCATATCAGCGCCCACAGTATAATGCCCCACATAGCTGCCCCATACAGTAAAATGCCCCCCATACAGTATAATGCCCCCATATGAACTTCCCATACAATATAATGCCCCCCATATGAGCTCCCCATACAGTATAATGCCCCCCATATGAGCACCCCATACAGTATAATGCCCTCCCATATCAGCCCCCCATACAGTATAATGCCCTCATATCAGCTCCCCATACAGTATAGTGCCCCCCATATAGTATAATGCCCCCCATATCAGCTCCCCATACAGTATAGTGCCCCCATATCAGCCCCCATACAGTATAATGCCCCCATATCAGCATAATGCCCCTCCATATCAGCCCCCCATATAGTATAATGCCCCCATATCAGCCCCCTATACAGTATAATGGCCCCATATGTGAATAATAGAAAAATTGCATAATTACTTACCTATCCCCGTTCCTTCGCCTCCTTCGGTGTGTGCTATGAGTGACTCGGCGCAGACAGGCGCGATGATGTCGCTACATCCCGCCTGCCTGCATCGAGCCGCTCAGGGCACAGTGAATGCTGGAAAAAGGAGACGTCCGCTCCTTGCTTCAGCATTGGATCGAAGCGGATCCTCGGTGAGTGACTCGCGAACCCCCGGAGGTCTTCACACGACCACCCAGGGGGACGCGACCCACAGTTTGTAATGTATTGTGTTGTATTGTGCAGTTTGCTGTGGAGAGAGGAGGGGGGGGGGCTGTAATTTAATGGGACCCCCCTCCACCGCAAACAGCACAATACAACACATTACAAGACAACACAACACAATACATTACAAGGCAACACAATACATTACATTACATTACAAGGCAACACAATACATTACATTACAAGACATCACAATACATTACAATACAGATTCTGCAGCTCACCTGGAGTCCTCCGCTCCGACTCTTCCACTGCACTGACTGGAGCAAGAAGTGTACCATGTGACCGCAACCAGGAAGTGCCGGCTTCACGGCACAGAAAATGTATTTAACAAGCATGCTGTATGGCAACGGGAGCCCGTTGGCCCCCCAGGCTTAGGGGCCCGGTCGCAACTGTGACCGCTGCAAATCCTATAGCTATGCCACTGGTCAATGAACCTTTCTAACAAGTAGGGATTGTCCAAAGTGGAGAACCCCTTAAGGGAATTTGTGGGTTTTACCATTTAGAATAATTAGAGAAATAGAGGTTATTTTGTATGGGAAAATTTTCACTAGAAGACCAAAACTGAAAAAAGTCCCAGGGCCAGACTGACCCACCAAAGGATCCTCCACTGGGTCCAAGTCCTGACAAAATAATGGGCCTCCATAGTTCAACAGAAGGCAACTCCATTTGGTGCTGACTTTTAAGCTAGAAAAATTGGTAGAGACCCTAGCAGCTGGCAGGGATAATTTTAATGAACGAACAGATAAATGTGCTAGGCACAAAGAAGTCCCAAATTTCCCAGCTGCTATAGAATTAATTAAAATATAACTTTTAATGTTTAAATTAGAAACAAGTTGGAAACAAGTTGCAGTAAATAGGGTAAATAGTTGTACAATAGTTTGTTCAATTAAAATTTTTCTTCAGAGCTGGTTAGTCTAACGTTGGAGATCTGGTGTATATTAGGATCTCAGTGTGTCAGGCATGGACGGCAGCTGCAGACTGCTCGGGCAGCCTCTATTATGACACAGTGGTAGAGTTTGTTTGTTAGACCAGCAATGATTTTAAAAAAGAAACGCTAGCCCCCCCGACATGTTTCACTGCTTCAGCAGCGTCCTCAGGGGATAATTTCAGGGCTATTACTCGCGCGTTTGATTTCCTCTTCCTTATATAGTGAGGAGACACCTCTTTCATGGTGTGTCATCACCCTGAAACAACCAATAGAGATTGTGAACCGGGACGAGCCTTCTCTGTGTTTGACTGACACAGAGATCGGCCTATCATATGTAGAGGTCGTTGTTCCGGACATGTGGAATACTTAGTGCATGCGCACTACAGTTAAATCAGGTAATAGAATCAGGTAATAGAATTTATGGCTTTCTAGAGATCGTTATTCTCAGCGGACCTGATGGTGATGCCCGAAACTGATACGATACATTGTATATACAGGTGCATTCTATGTTGTCGGCGAAATCTAAGTTTTTTATCAAGCAATGGAGTTGTCTGATGAAATAGGTCATTGGTTCCATAGATATATATATGTCTGTGATACAGACAGGGATGTCATTGTTGAGATCAGACTCTAAGTGGCGACGCTTGCGTGCCTTAGTTAGATCCGGACATAGAATTATGATGTTAAGGGGAACCACTATTATCACTAAAGATGCCGTAAAAGACGAGAGAGAAAAGAGTAAATGTGCTCTGTATTCAGGTGCACTGCATCTTATCGGCTGCGTCTACGTTTACTGGCATTTAGTGTAGATCCTAGATTTAGAGGCAGTTGCATCTAGATGTATATATATTTGTTGAGATGACAGTGAGATATGGCCTTTATTGAGACCACTGCTGTCATCAGAGAATACCGCAGCAGATAAATGCGCTGTATGTACAGTCGCGTTACATATTATTATCTAAATTTAGATTTGCCTGCTGTGATGTTGTTACTGTAAGTCACATCTATATTTACCCACATATGATTGAATTACTATGTGGCAGGTGTATTTTCTAAGGAGAACCAGAATATGCGCCCTGTGTGCCGGCGTGTGAGGTATTGACTACTACGTCTTAGTTTCTCATCCTAATGTAGTTGCACTGTTTGAGTAACTGTTTAGATGTATATATACATCCACAAACAGTGGTGGTAATTGAAGTGCTGGCATCGGTGTCCTTGGTGATGACATGTATAGAGGGAGAGGAAAAATGTCTCATTTTAAATTGTACAACGGCGATGCGTTGTGAGTCTGTTGTCAAAACTGCTTGTTGAGTATGCTGATATATATTGATAATTGTATGTTTTTTTGTTTTTATTTTTTTGGAGGTCCTGTATAGCATCCTATTAGTTAATAGGTAGTAGTTAGGGTAGATGTGTGTGAAATTGGTACTAGTGACTGTGGTAGTATAAGTAAGTGAATGTATGGGGAAATTGATGGGGGAAAGCTATGGAGAAATTTCTGAGTAGGTTATGGATAACCTACAGGAAAGCAGCAAATGTGAAACCCTCATTGAGACCATTGGGACTGAGAGAATTGAGTCTGTGTATCCAGCGTGCCTCTTCTTGTAATAATTTTTTGTCTAAGTTTCCAGACCTTGGACCCAGTTTTACTTGTGCAATACCCCAGAATTTGAGAGTGTTACTATTTCCTTGATGAAAGTATCTAATGTGCCTCGAGAGGGGTGTATCTTCTTGTGTGTTAATTGTACTGATGTGCTTTGAGATCCTTCTTCTTAGTTGTTGGACGGTCTTGCCGATGTAGAGTTTTGGACATGGACAAGTGGCGGCATATATAACACCGCTACTCTGGCAGTTGATAAATTGCCTTATAGTATATTGTTTATCGTCCACTGGGTTTTTGAAGGTTTTGTTTTTTAGCATGTAGGGGCAGAAGGAACATTTGCCACAGGGGTATGATCCTGTGGCAGGTGATGGAAGCCATGTTTGACGAGGAGTAGATATTGTTGTATAGTGGCTGTGCGTAAGATATTCTCGGAGGTTCTTGCCCCGTCGATACGTTATACTTGGGCTATTAGATATTACCTCAGATAGGTCGGGATCTGCCTGTAGAATGGGCCAGTGATTTCGCAATATGTTCGATACAAGAGGTGAGCATGCATCGAAGTTTCCAATGCATCTGATCAAAGAGGGATGTTGGTCTTTATTTTTGACTAGATGTTTGTTTCCATACAGGAGTTCGTCTCTCGAGACTGCTCTAGCTCTAGCGTATGCCCTATGTAAGGTCTTTTTGGGGTATCCTCGAGCCATAAATTTTTGAAAGAGGGTATCACATTCTTGTTGAAAAGTTAGTTCGTCAGAGCAGTTTCGCCTTGCCCTAAGGTATTGTCCTATTGGTATCCCTTTTTTAAGGGCCGGTGGATGAAAGCTCCCCCAGTGAAGGAAGCTATTTGTAGCTGTTTCCTTACGATAAATGTCAGTATGGACACTCCCACCAGAGTCCAAAGAGATCTGAAGGTCCAAAAAATTAATTTGATTGGTGTGTATTTGGTGAGTGAAATGCATTCCTATAGTGTTGTTATTGATAATGTCCATAAAATTAAGAAAAAGTGTCTTGTTACCATCCCAAAAAACTAGTATATCATCTATATACCTGCCCCAAAATAAAATGTGCCTAGTGTAAGAAAGTAAATCTTCATTGAAAATTATTGTGTCTTCCCACCACCCCAGAAATAAGTTGGCGTATGTGGGTGCGCAGACTGTGCCCATGGCTGTTCCTTTTAGTTGGTGGTAAAATTTACCATTGAAAAGAAAATAATTGTGCGTGAGAAGAAATTGGAGAAGAGAAATAGTGAAATTATTGTGTGCATGAAACTGTGTTCCTTTTGTGTTCAGAAAGTGCTGAACTGCTTTTAGACCAAGCTCGTGTGTTATATTAGTGTAGAGTGACTCTACATCTATCGTGGCTATTAGTGTGGTGGTGGAGACATTGATCTCTTGGATTCTGGTGAGAGTGTCTTTGGTGTCTCTAAGGAAGGACGGTAAGGCTCTGACGAAAGGAGATAGAATCTCATCAACGTATATACTAATTCCCTGAGTTAGATTGTCATTGCCCGATACGATGGGTCTACCGGGGATTGGCCTGGTGTTTTTATGGATCTTAGGTACTGCGTAAAACGTTGATAATGTTGGTTTAGCATTAAACATAAATTTATATTCGTCCTGCGTAATTAGTTCTTTGGTCTTTGCCTCATTGAGGAGGAGATCCAGTTCCAAGAGAAAGGGTTCAGTGGGATTCCTCTCTAAGATTGTGTAAGTTGCTGTATCGTTTAGTAGTCTGTATACCATGGATGTGTAATCATCTCTATTTAGGATGACAATATTACCGCCTTTATCAGATGATTTTAGTACGATTTCGTTGTTTTTGCATAATGCTTCTAAGGCGATCTGTTCCTTTTGGTTTAGATTGTTCTTAATTCCATGGTTGTGTATTTTACGTTTTTTGAGTTCTGCACTAACCAACCTAACAAAAATATCAATGTGTGCAAACTGCGTGAAGGGGGGAGTCATGTGTGATTTTGGTCTTAATGATGAGAAGGGACCTGTGGCTGTATTAACTCTATATTCATTTTCTTTTCTAGATCTTCCAGAGCCTGCAAGGTTCTCAACTCAGCATAGTCGAGTTGGTGAGTATTGGTGTTAGCTTTAAAATGTTTGTGTAAAGCTAATTTTCTTGCAAAGAGATGGATATCTTTTGTCCAAGTAAACTCATCGAATGCAAAGGTGGGGGTGTAGGATAGTCCCTTACTTAGAAGTGTTTTTTGGTGTGGACTCAACTGGACAGATGATAGATTGCAGATTTGTAAGTCATCAGGAGTTTGGTTGCCTTCTTTGGTTATTTTGTTTGGTTCCATGGAGTTTGATTTATTCCTAAAAAAGGAAACGCATTTGGGGGGCCTGTTAGAAATGAGCCCGTATTCGTTGCTGCGATAGTGCTTCTCCCTATGGCTTCCACATTGGTCGCTGTTGGGAATGGAGTTGTTGGTATATTTGATGTTGATGGCATGTTTGTTGTTTTGGATGTAGATGCAGAACGTGTATAGGAGGACACTGAGAAGGGCATAGAGGTGATCGTTTGTTGTCCGCCGTGGCCAGAGCATGTTGTGTTGCTTTTGTTTGGAATTGTGTATGTTCTCTTGGAAGGATTGTATTTATTAATTTTGATTTTGCGTTTAGCTCCTAACCTATTATCGGCTGGGGGTTGTTTTGGTTCATCAGGACCAGAGATGTCTGATTCAGAGAAATCTTCAGGTCTATAGGTGCGATTCTGAGGAGGAGGATTGCGAGTGCGATAGGTGTATGCTTGGCCGGTATCGAAGTCTCTACGGTCCCTTATGTATTTGCGGTGTTTTCTTTCCTTGATTTCTTTCTGAAGATGTTCTATGTTTTTTTGTAGTCTAGTTTCGCAGTCCGCAAATTCTGGCTCAGTGTTGAATGTTTGTATATCACTGATTTCTTTTTCTAATTGTGCACTGATTTTGCCAAAGTCTCTTTTCTCGAAGTCAAGCAGGTAGTGTAACATGCGTAGGGAACTTTCAGTCAGTAGCTGTTCCCAACCCTGAGTGAAAGTACTGTCGTTGCGGTATGAGTTAGGGGTAATGTTTATGCGTAGCCCTCTGTAAATAATTTTCTGCTGTATGTAAGTCTCTAAACTGGTGATTTCCCAGCATGAGCGGACATATTGTTTGTAAGTTTTTTGTATATCCCTAAATGCTGTTTGTACGTCGCACTTATGCAACGGTATATTATCTGTGGAAAACACCAGTGCTGCCTCAGATGATAGATCGTCTGGATTGAGTTTCTTGGAGAGAAAACTCGCCATGCCCCTATGAGGTTTCTGAAATTTCCCTAGAATTTCCCTGAAGATTGTTTAATTAGAATGGTACAGGTATAGTGGGGTCAAGGAGAAGGGGTAATTAACCCAACATTGATTAGAAAAATTGGTAGAGACCCTAGCAGCTGGCAGGGATAATTTTAATGAACGAACAGATAAATGTGCTAGGCACAAAGAAGTCCCAAATTTCCCAGCTGCTATAGAATTAATTAAAATATAACTTTTAATGTTTAAATTAGAAACAAGTTGGAAACAAGTTGCAGTAAATAGGGTAAATAGTTGTACAATAGTTTGTTCAATTAAAATTTTTCTTCAGAGCTGGTTAGTCTAACGTTGGAGATCTGGTGTATATTAGGATCTCAGTGTGTCAGGCATGGACGGCAGCTGCAGACTGCTCGGGCAGCCTCTATTATGACACAGTGGTAGAGTTTGTTTGTTTGTTAGACCAGCAATGATTTTAAAAAAGAAACGCTAGCCCCCCCGACATGTTTCACTGCTTCAGCAGCGTCCTCAGGGGATAATTTCAAGGCTATTACTCGCGCGTTTGATTTCCTCTTCCTTATATAGTGAGGAGACACCTCTTTCATGGTGTGTCATCACCCTGAAACAACCAATAGAGATTGTGAACCGGGACGAGCCTTCTCTGTGTTTGACTGACACAGAGATCGGCCTATCATATGTAGAGGTCGTTGTTCCGGACATGTGGAATACTTAGTGCATGCGCACTACAGTTAAATCAGGTAATAGAATCAGGTAATAGAATTTATGGCTTTCTAGAGATCGTTATTCTCAGCGGACCTGATGGTGATGCCCGAAACTGATACGATACATTGTATGTACAGGTGCATTCTATGTTGTCGGCGAAATCTAAGTTTTTTATCAAGCAATGGAGTTGTCTGATAAAATAGGTCATTGGTTCCATAGATATATATATGTCTGTGATACAGACAGGGATGTCATTGTTGAGATCAGACTCTAAGTGGCGACGCTTGCGTGCCTTAGTTAGATCCGGACATAGAATTATGATGTTAAGGGGAACCACTATTATCACTAAAGATGCCGTAAAAGACGAGAGAGAAAAGAGTAAATGTGCTCTGTATGCAGGTGCACTGCATCTTATCGGCTGCGTCTACGTTTACTGGCATTTAGTGTAGATCCTAGATTTAGAGGTAGTTGCATCTAGATGTATATATATTTGTTGAGATGACAGTGAGATATGGCTTTTAAGCTAATCCCTAGCTGCTAGGGAAAATTTTGATTGGCTGATTCACAAATACCTTATTAGAATTGACTAATAATGCAGTTAAAAGGGGACATGCACATGTTTAGTACAACCTGATGGTGGGGCCCCAGTCCAACACTAGAAGTAAAAGAAGGAGGTGGGGGATCAGTGAAATGTTTGATGTACAAAAATAATTTAACACACCTCACAATATCCTCTGTAAGACATCTGATTCAGAAAATAATACAGTTGGATTGTAAAATGAAGAAAATACCCCCAGAAAAAACTAGATTTGAAGATTTTTATTAAAAAGTGATATCACTAGCTATCAGTATAGTAGACTTTCCCAAGGGTAAATTGCTCCTAGGAGTCACTCTGAATTCCATGTCCAATGCAGCAGGAAAATATTCAGTTGAAACCCGGGGTGAACTGACCATTCGGGTATTAGGGCAATGCCCAAAGACCCAGAGGTGGCCTACAGTCTGCAAAAAAAAACAAAAAAAAACATGCAAGTGAGTTCTCCTTAAATGCCTTTTATTAACCCAAACTAAGTGTACCGTGGCTTTAGTCAGTGGTAAGTGGCTCACAGGAGCCCAGATCAATGTCAGCTTTGTGTCTGATGGCTTTGTGTCTTCCCTCATATGTGACCATATCTTGGTAAATGGATTATTTACTGTATATTCTCATTTTTGTGAATTTCAAGAATTCTGTGACATGTCAGACACACCCCACAATTCCTCTGTCAAGACCTGATAAATGACAGGTCATTAAACCGACATAACTTGGCAGCAATATCTGATGTCTCCACCCAAAGACGAAATTAACACTGCCTCTTCGACTAGAGAGCTGACAAATTGCATAAATGTGAAGGGTATAGAGGAAGCGTGGTAGAAGAGCGAAATGAACATCTGCGAGTAAAAGAAAAAGGAAGAATGTCATACTTATCAGCTGGGTAAGGTAAGAGATAATAGAGGAAGCAAAAAATACTAAAATAAGTAATGGACGTGACAAGCGAATGTTAGAAACACAACAACATAGATATAGAGGGGAAAAAAAGGGTAATTTACTAACATGGTAACAAGTACCAATGGAAGGTAACCGGCAGCAACCAGTTACCTATTAGCCAATACAATTAAGAGGTGCTATTGTTTAATTATTTTCTTAGGGTCCTAGTACATGGCCCGACGTGGGCCGTGTAAACGAACGTCGATCAACAAGACAGCTAGATGATCGGCACTCCTTTGCGCCTTGCACAAGGAGCTATGTATGGGGGCAAGCGCTCGTTACCACGATCGCTCGTCCCCATACATTTCTATCATGTCGGCAGCATATCTCCATATTTACACAGGGAGATGTGCAGCTGATAACAATAAGGGTATGTTCACACAGCTTTTTTCAAACGTTTTTCGGGCCGTTAGAAAAAATGGCGCGTAAAAAAATGCCCCGTAAAAAGAAGTGCATGTCACTTCTTCAGCCGTTTTTGTAGCCGTTTTTCATTGGGTCAATAGAAAAACAGCTCCAAAAACGTTTGATGCTGAAAATCAAAGGCTGTTTTCCCTTGAAAAATAGTTCCATATTTTACAGCCATTTTGCATGTGAACATAGCCTAATATTTTAGGCTGCAGAAACGATACAATTAGCAGATGAACGAGCGTTTGCTCGTTCATCGGCTGATCATTGCTCTGTTTACACAGGGCAATGATTGGGAACAATTGCCCGATCATTGGCCTGTGTAATAGGGCCTTAAGTCCCATAGCACTGTCGGGCTCTTGGGACTCTAAACGTCCTTTTACACTCGCCAATTTTGGCAGCTCGTTAACCAGCGCTCGTTTGTTCCTTTCGCAAGGAGCTATGATCAGTAATGTATGGGAACGAGCGCTCATTACTAGGATCTCTCGTCCCCATGCATTTTTATAATGTCGGCAGCACATCTCCCTATTTACACAGGGAGATGTGCTGCCAACAATGGTAATATTTTGTGCTGCATAAACGATAGGATCAGTCGATCAACGAGCGTTTTCTCGTTCATTGGTTGATCGTTGCCCTGTTTACACAAAGGAATGATTGGGAACGAGCGATCATATGAACGTTTATTTTCCCAATCATTGGCCCGTGTAAAAGGGCTCAAGGGTCCTATTGGACCCTTCAGGTAGATTCAGGTAGATGTGGCTGATCAACGAAAACCCAGCGATTTATCTTTCATCATTCGATCGTTGCACACTATTACATGTGGCATTTATCTCTTACATTTGAACGATTATACAAAAATTTGTACGATAAACACTCTGTCTAATAGGACATTAAAAACAAAATGTACTACTAATACTAGGTACAGCACTTGATCCATTCTGCTCCTTTTGAGCTGTGTATTTCTGTAGCTCAGCAAAACACTTTTAAAGTGGAACTAGCCATGGCCAGGTCAACCAAGGGAAATGCATAATCAAAGGCCTGATCATAAATAAAGTGGTTTGACCCTGTATTTAGATGTGGGGGAGGGATGGGGGATCTCAGCTCCTAGACCTTCACTATTGTCTAAAGGGCCTGTTCACATCACCTTTCGCTTTCCGTTCCGGGGTACCGTCTGAGGTTTCCGTCGGGTGAACCCCGCAACGGAAAGTCAAACTGAAACCACAACTTACGTTTCCGTCACTATTGGTACGGAACGGAAAGCCAACGCTTATGTGAACAGGCCCTAAGTGGCATTTCAGAAAATAAGAAAAATGTAGATCCCCTTTAATGCTCTCTTATAAACACATATTTATATACACATATTATAAAGGGCGTTTGATGAAGTTTAATAAGTGTTGGGCTATTTTTATAATGAGTTTCCAGAGAGGTTTTTTTTGCAATCTTCCTGTATGCACATTTTTTGTCAATGTTCCTTTGTTAGCAGGATTAAGAAGAATTTGTTGTGCAAGGGTTAATCTAGACACATAATGCTACTCTGGCATGAAAAAAAGACGTACATGTTTTACATAGGAAACCACAAACACTATATTTCCGTTCTCATTTACAGCAGGCAATGTATTTTCTCTTTTTTTTTAAGCAGATATGAAATTTCTCTAAAGGGAATTGACTTATACACCATCATCATGTCTGCTATGAGCCCCAGGACACGGGACCTGTGTGGATCTCAGCTGGAAAACCTTGTTCTTAGCAATTTTGGAGCCTGTTCCAAAACATTGTGGAGCAATGACTTGGATGGTGGTAGAGGAAGCCATACCTTGGCAGGGGCCATAGCAACATTACCACGGAGTCACAAGCAGGTAAGCCAGTTTTACATTTCCATTCTAAACACTATAAAAGCCAAAACCCTTTTTTTTTTAATTTTATTTTTTACATAGATTGAAACTACACTTAGGCATACTATAACAACCAAAGCAAGAAGAAATATGGAACTCTGAATATACAGGGAAACTGATAAATTACAAGGAACCCATCCATAGCACCGTGTGACAGGAGCAAACGAGCGCCCATCAATGATGTCTCGTTGATCGGCGCTCGCTGCACCGGCCGGCCGAGTGTCGGCTGGTGTAAAAGACCCTTAAGAAAAGTCATTACAGATCTTTTATACTTACTAATGTTAATTTAACTAGCAATTTTGATTGCTGGCAGATATCCAATATGGATACAAATGCATAAAGGTCATAGCCAATAATAGCAAATAGTAATATTTAGTTATTTTCTATGACTTGTATGTGTTTGTGCTTATATGTTTTGTTCCTCTGTAGCCCATTGTAGCTGAATGCTGAGTCCCTTGAGGCTCTTCGCTTTCCCTTTGAAATCTATTGATTTTAGAAAGGCATTATCTAACAAAAAATAAATGCTCAACATTATTCAACCAGACAGAGGCCTTATAAAGCTGCAGAAAATCCTGGATATGAGTTATTTAGACATTACATTATATACAAATTTTATAGTTGTTGTTTTTTAACACTTTTGTACTACAAGTTTAAAGGCTAGGCACTCTTTTGTAACCATTTTTTTTTATTGTTCCAATTCACTTAAAATAAACTTTTTCTAATATTCTTGATATACAAATATTCTAACATTTTGTGTACACAGCTCCTATGCAGCCCTTTGTGTCTTCATGGTAACAGGTGACAAACAAATCTTGGTTGCCCTGCAGTCAGGGACAAACATTCATTGAGAAATATCAGTCCAGGGACTGGGGATTATGTATAAAAACTAGTGCAAAGGAAAGTTGGAGTTGCCGACAGTAACCAGTCAAGTATCTACTGTACTTTTTGGAAAGATCACATAGTTCTTGGGTTTAGAATTGAGATAGATATAATTTAGCATTATTGTCCTTTGTCACTTGGTTTAGCTCTAACAAATGCACCATCCCTATGGGGACTGAATGTGCTTTTGGGAGGCCTTCTAGTGCTTTCAATAAAATTTGCCCGTCCCGTATACAGTATATGATGGGTCCTCAGGTAGGGAGTAATTTTACACTGGGATAGATCTGAATTCTATAGAAAATGCTGTGTAATGTGTGTGAGCTGCATTGATAAAGTGTTTAGTAAACTATAATATTTGGAGATAGTTATGGACAATTTTTATTAGAGGAACTCCAAAATAATCACAGGGTGTTTTACTGCTGGGACCCTCAGCGACTAGCTGTAATCTGTAGGACAACTTGGCACAAGGGTGAAATGTATTATTGGTACTATGCCACAATTATGGCATTGAAAAGTCAAAATGTGAGGATAAAAGGAAGGAGGGAGTTGGGGGGGGGGGGATCAGATCTTCGCTCCCCATATCAATGCAGATGAAGGCAAAGGTCCCAATAAGGCATTAGTCTGTCCTAAGAGAGAAGCACTTCTTCTCGACCCCACGTGATGATCAGACAGGATTAACAAGGATTCTCTGCATTTACATAAGCGTTCCTGTTGTTTTGGTTCAAGGAATCTTAGTCTTTCTTCAAGCCATCAATTATTTCTACTTAAGCTAATTTCTCACAGCTCTAACAGTTGTGAAGCCTTCCTATCACTGGAGAGTAAAACTTTTTCAATCGCTCTCCTGTTATGAGGAAAGATTAAAACAAAATTACGTTTATTTGATCTTGTGTAGAGACATATAAATCATAAATTTGTTCAAATATATTTGTCATTTTAAAAATTATGGTAAAAAGCTGTTTAATATAAAGTCACTTCATAAGACAATAGTGCATTCTCTTAGTCTGGAGAAAAAAAAGGTTTAGTCTCCAGAGGTGATAGAGTTTCTTTACGGTAAGAGCTGTGTGCTGTGGAATAGTCTATCTCTGAGCTGGTTTTAAGACTCATTTTTTTCCTACAAAGATTTCTAAGGCTCCTTATATTTAGAAGTCTATCCGCAGTGTTCTTCTTTAGAACCCAGGAAATGGCAACAATCACAGTTTTGCAAATGATAGAACTTCCCTTCTTTTCAGCTTAACAAGTCAAGATCAAATTCACTGGTCGACTCTGCGGGATCAGAATCAAACAGGTTGGTGTTGAGATCTCTCATTATAACAAGAGTATAAATTGTTCTATGAGTGCAGGCAAACTGAGAAAACCTAATGTGGGACAACACGACCTTTTGGCATAAAGATTAAAAATAAACTTTATTACAGAACATGTACAAAAAAAGGACAAAAAGGTAAAATAGAGCGTACAACCTTCACAAACAGAGGGAGAAAGAAAAAAAATCACAGAAGGTGAAATGGCTATAGAGACCTTGTCACGAGTGCAGGCAATTTATTACAGGTTGATGGTGAATACGCAAATGGACCGATGAAGTGTCTGATGTCGAAACACTGACAAAAAAGTTATGTTTAGGAAATTAATAGGGTATGAGGGTCCTAGATTTTTCAAGAAAATTTGTGATGATTTAATACGGAAAGATTTTGTAAATATCTATAATTATAGCATTTTTGTTGTTTTTTTGATGGGATCATTCATAAAGTGACTGTCTCACCATCAGGCTGTAGATTAGATTTGCAGTAAAGCTGTCAGAAGAAAAGCCAAGGGAATTACCCATGTTTCTAATCTCTGGTACAAAATCAGTGAATCACTGAATAAAGCGTAAAAAAGAGTAAATCTTCTTTATGCAAAAATCATATGTGCCCCCTGCTATTACTGGTCCATACGATCACATATCACCAGCCCTGTACAGCCCAGGGCTTGTTGCCCTCTCTCACCACATTCCCATCCATAGAAGGGCAGAAGGGTGACATGAAACTATAAGTTTGTTGTGAAGTGGTATGGGGCTATCCTAGGCCCACCATCTTATGGGCCCCATAGCAGCTTCGTGGTCTACCTCTATAGTATGGACACCCTTGTGATTCTATAACGCTTTAGTGAATGTTGTCCTTGTCACCCAATATCACATCTTTAAACCACGCAGGCTACTTTGTTGCCAAAAAGGGTAATGCCCTTATGACTACCATCACTGCACTGACCACAAAGCTTAACCTAATAAAATAATGCTTCAGTTTATAGTAGCAATAGTATTATATGCATATAATGTTGTCAGACTTCAGGAGATTTCATGTATAGACATATTGCGTGATGGATTTATATCTCAGGAGGCTATATGTACAGATTGTCTGGCGCCTTAGACCCCGCCCATCAAGTAGGCCACACCTACAGTCATGTACGGCTTTAAAATGTTTGTTTGCTCTTACAAAATGTAGCAGAACTTTGCGATGCGTTTCTCACAAAATTTCGCACCCTGTTCAGCCTTCCCCTCTTCCCTCCCTGGGTGTCCTCCTCTCATTCCCACAGCACTGTGAGTACCTAACTAAGTTTACATCACATTCTCCCTTTACTCTTTGCGTATACACTGGGAAAATCTCCCAACGTATTCACCGAACATAAAGACCCATCTTATGCCACTGTATGCCATACAGTATAATACGACTCCTATAGGCACCTACCTATAAAAACCCGATACGGTGCGGTATACATTTTTTTACAGTGGTCCACTGTATAGGAAAGCTTAGCAAACTACTTTTTCCTATTACCTACATATACCTGCCGGCGAATGCTAAAGGGACACTTTTGGCGTTGGCCGGGTCCATAGGCCTCTATGGATACGGTCAGTGTATGCGCTGGGAGCATCTCC
Organism: Rhinoderma darwinii; assembly: GCF_050947455.1. Classification (NCBI taxonomy): domain Eukaryota; kingdom Metazoa; phylum Chordata; class Amphibia; order Anura; family Rhinodermatidae; genus Rhinoderma; species Rhinoderma darwinii. Next base: position 24,064,927 of record NC_134692.1, on the reverse strand, counting down.
CGGTGCATAAGCTGAACGTACACACCTAATGTGGTGTGAACATAGTCTAACATATAAATACACAACATTTACATATGAATAGACACTGCTCAGTGTATTCATATAAAAATGTTGCCTTCAGTAGGTGCCCTTCCACCGGCGCTGCCTATAGGTACTGGCCTACTGTGCCTATAGGTAAATCTAGCCCTCATGGTCACATTGATGGTGATACTGGAAAGCAGTTCTATTAGTTGAGAGGGTTCATTATTGATCAACCATTTGAGAAACTTTACTGAATTATTGGCAAAATGTAATGACCTCTAGTTGGGATAGTATATGTATTTTGGAATATTGTTAAACTATCCTGCTGATTTCCTATTTCAACAGTCTCATACCAGGTCAGGATGGTGAATATAAAAATTCAGTGTAGAAATAAACATTGGTATAAACTAGAATTGTGGGTACATACTTATGCATATTGTGTATTTTGTGTTTTAGGAGAGTTGTCGTTATTACAAAACAGGATAATGAACCATTTGGATTTGAAATTCAGGTAAATCCCAAAATATTTGTTGTGCAGTCAATGAAAATATTGGTAGAACATAATGATAGAGGGGTTGGATATTATTTATATGCCTATAGCATTATTATTATTATAATTGTATTATTATTATTATTGTTGTTGTTGTTGTTGTTGTTGTTATTATTGTTCTTAGACAATTAGATATTTCTTAACCAGGGTGCAATAATGTTACAGTATTTATTTGATAAGGTGAGGGCACTGACCAGCTTTTCATCCAGCATGTCCGGATGGGCCGTCCTCATGCACTTTGTACACATACGTCCTCATGTCGATCCCACGTGCATGTTGCAGCTTGTACGTCTATAATTCAAAACGGGAATAAAAATAATAATGCCTTTGCAGGGGATTTGGAGGATCTGTATCAGAAAACGGGGCTCCAAAAGCTAAAAAGATATTCCATAAAACTTTTGACAGTTGGAATGCAATAGGTTGCCATTGGATATTATTAACAACATTTTCTCTTACACGACACTGCCCCCTAGTTTCACTATTTGACAGAAAAAATTACAATTGTTTTCCCTAGCTACAGTATTAACCATGTAAACAGTCAGTTGCATGCCCTGTTCCCATAGCTACTGTTGGTCTAACGTCTGCCAATGGTAAAATTGTGGTCTGAGGTTTCACAAGACATTTCCAGGTTCTTGAACTGAATATAAAACCATTTTATAGAGTAACTAAACTAAACATTGAGATTTTAACATTTCTATTTTATTCCCGTTTTAAATTATAGACGTACAAGCTGCAACATGCACGTGGGATCGACATGAGGACGTATGTGTACAAAGTGCACGAGGACGGCCCATCCGGACATGCTGGATTAAAAGCTGGTCAGTGTCCTCACCTTATCAAATAAATACTGTCAATTTATTGCACCCTGGTCATGAAGTGGTTATGTAAAAAGATATTCTCAAGATAAATATTATTTTCTCATATTTTTAGGTGATATGCTCACCAATATTAATGGAGTAAACATGGACGGATTCAGTCACCAACAGACGGTGGAACTCATCCAATCTTCAGGAAACTTTCTCAGGTAAATGGTATTAAGATGCTGATGGTAATGTCCATCATATTGTAATTATGGCGCCACAGCTGCTACAATGTGGTGATTCTCAGCCAATCAGGTGGAGAGGTGCCATTATTAATTTACTGGTCTGGAGTACATTGCTATGAGCATCTTAGAGATGTTCTTTATTGTCTGACATGTTCTCTTTAATCGACCTGTTTGCTCTCCTTTCCGGTTTATTTTTGTAAATACTTGTATTTCCCATAGAATAACTATTCTTTTCGAGAAATCTTTGTTCTGCCATTCCTCTGTTATTCCTCCTACAAATTTATGAATAAATTGACAACTAGGTGTTACCAGTTGGGGATGTGTCCCTACACAGACTAACCCTGTCCAATCAGTGCTAACAGTTTGAGACTGTGTAGGGACACGCCTCTTTAATGAGGGGAATGGTCTCAATGTGTTCATAAATTTCTAGGAGGAATAACAGAGGAACGGCACAATGTGAAGTTCTAAAAAAAAGATGATGCAGAATTGTAATTTTTTGAGAAATACAAGTATTTACTAAAACAGGCATGTCAGGAAAGGTAAAAAGCCCTCTTTCAATTTGCATAAACAAACTACTGTACTATATTTCTTTTCTTTCTCAGTGAGAGACTTCTCCCTTTTCAGGGGGATTTACCAGGAGTCATAAGCCTCCTATAATGTCCAATGTCTGGCCCGGCAGTCATTCCAGGATGTAAAATTCGGTCAGCTTTTGTTCTTCCCCTATGATCATGCTGTGGTATCTAATGAATCTAGTTCAATAATGAAACTTTCCTAGGTTAATATACAAATGGACGATCTACAATTTACTTTTTCTTATGTCAGTGGAGATTTATCAAAATTCATGCAGGGAAAAAGTCGGGATGTTTCTCCACTTTCCCAGGAATTAGCTGTAATGTGCTTTGTTATATGGTGGTATAATTGAGACCCGGAAAAATAATAGCTTTTATTGGCACTCCTTCCTCGGTATGGTGTACGGTCATACAGTGTACAGATTACCATATCACACAGTGCCCAAGTATACGTGCCATACAGTATGTTGCCCAAATAACACTTTCATACAGTTGGCTACAAAGAACCTTTATGGTACATTCACATGTGTCAGATTTGTTTCTGCAATTGAAAATCTATTCCATACATCAGAATGGGGTTGTTTCTGTAGCAGGTGCATGTATCTTTACAAACCCCATTCAGATGTATGGAACAGTTGCAGAAATTTCTGCAACAAATCTGAAGTGTTTGAAAAAATACCCTTAATCTTCCTTTTTCATGCTCCTGATCTTTACTGGGTAAATCCATACCCCAGCGGAAAGCCTCTTCCCACTCCGTTTTCTATACCCATCTCCATTGGGCAACATGAAAGAGTAGACACTGAACGATAATTTGGTACCTTAGCAAACATAATAATAAAACAGTATATATTTTAGGCCCTGTTCACACTTGTATTCAGGGTTTTCCATCAAGCTTACCAGTATTTGTGATGTCAAGAATACCAAAGTCTGCAACACTATTGTTCAAAAATAGTATTCAAAAATACTGGAAGACTGACAGACCCCATTACAGTCAATGGAGTTTATCAGTGTCAGTATGGATCCATTGGAATACTGATCCATCACAGCTTCATGGCTGTATATTAAACGGAAGCCATGATGCTAGTGTGAACATGGTCACGGTGGAGATAATCTGTTGTTGCCAAATAAAATAATTGGAGCAATTTAGACATGGTACAAGAGTGGTTGGGTATAATGGACATTTTGGTGTCTGCTTGTGCTTGCTTATAAAGTCACTCACAGGCATTATTTTTTTATATTGCAGAATTGAAACAGAATATAGTCCAAAAATTAGACAAGCAGAACTACAAGCTAAACTGCTAGTTTTAAAGGTATGTTACAGTATGTATTCTAGGTTATATGTAATATATGTACTATGTATTAAAAACAAAAATGCACATGCAAAAGTCGGAACAAAGATGTACGATACAATGTGGCCCCTTCTGTGAATACTAGAATTAACCAAGACCGTCAATGCCCATGTTTTATAGGGGTCACAGGACTCCATGTTTACTTTAAACATCCCTAAATTTTACCTTACAGTTACAGATGAGCGAATTTACCAAAATTAATTCCGGGGTCCAGTTCGATAGAATCGGCCATGCTACTATATTCGATACTAAAGAAATTGCTGCGAAACGCAAGTGCCCTGATTGCCCTGAAAACTCGTGTCTGACTCTCTGTCTTCTAGGACTGTATCAAACCCCTTTGGGGTTGGCCATTTTGTTTATTTTTACTAATGTGTGGGAAATTGCATTATGTGCCACTTACTAATCTATAGTTATTAGAAGATCAGCGCGGATGTCTTATTCTGTGAAGCGTGCGGCAAGTAAAACTAGCGCATGTGCAGTGATGTGCCGTGCGCATTTTTATTCACCGAAGGCTGCTAATGGACATGCCTGGTCACATGCCTCTCCATCAGTGGCCATGTTGAGAGCGTGAGTGCCATACAGTATGCAGAGAAAACGGTACCAACAAAATTGGTGGGGGGTGAAATAGACTGTGGGGAGAGGACTAGACAACAGGATAAGGAGATCCTTTTGTTACAAAACAGCAATGAAAACAAAAATGCCCAAATAATGTCAAATAATCACATTTCTGATACTGAAAGTGGAAAATTGAAAGGCAAGTTAAAGTGTATGTTCACAAATGCCAGAAGTCTAGCAAGCAAAATGGGGGAGCTGGAGGCCTTGGTACTGGAGGAACATATAGATATAGTTGGTGTTGCTGAAACATGGCCGGACTCTTCACATGACTGGGCTGTAAATCTACAGGGTTTTACACTGTTTCGGAAAGACAGGACAAATAGGAAAGGCGGTGGTGTATGTCTGTATGTGAGAAGTGATATGAAGGCGAGTGTGAAAGAGACATTAGAGGGTGAAGATTGTGAGGAGATTGAAACCTTGTGGGTGGAATTACAAAGAGAGGTAAACACTGAAAAAATAACTTTTGGTGTAATCTATAGACCCCCAATATAACTGAGATAGATGATCAACTATATAAACAGGATCGGGCAGCACAGGGGGGGGTACATGGGAGATTTTAATTACCGCGATATTAATTGGTATCATGGTTCGGCTTCAACTGCAAAGGGGAGACATTTTCTCAACTTGTTGCAGGAAAAGTTTATGGGCCAGTTTGTGGAAGACCCGACTAGAGGTGAAGCTCTGTTGGATCTGGTCATTACTAATAATGCAGAGCTTGTTGGGAACGTCAATGTTCGTGAAAACCTCGGTAACAGTGATCACAATATTGTTATATTTTACCTATACTGTAAAAAACAAACACAGGCTGGGAGGGCAAAAACACTTAATTTTAAGAAGGCCAATTTCCCCAGGATGAGGGCTGCAATTCAGGATATAGACTGGGAAGAACTAATGTTAAATAATGGAACAAATGATAAATGGGAGATTTTCAAATCTACTTTGGGTAATTATAGTGCAAAATTTATTCCTATAGGTAACAAGTATAAACGACTAAAATTAGACCCCACATGGCTTACACCTTCTGTTAAAGGGCAATACGTGACAAAAAAGGGCATTTGAAAAATACAAATCTGAGGGTACATCTGTAGCCTTTGTAAATTATAAAGAGCTTAATAAAATCTGTAAAAGTGTAATAAAATCAATACAAAATGAAAGGCAGGTGGTCAAGAATAGTAAAACAAATCCCCAAAAATTCATCAAGTATGTAAATTCAAAAAAGCCAAGGTCTGAACATGTAGGACCCCTAGCAGTGGCGGATTAAGTAGACCATGGGACCTGCGCTGTTACCCAAACTTGGGCCCCCCTTCCTCACCGCCGCCCTGTCGCGCTGTAACTATTTTTAACACTACCTTTTTGGGCAAGCATTAACAGTGTTACGATTTCCCTTGTCACAGCGCGGTGTCCCTACATACTGACAGGATCACACTGTGCAGGGACACAACCTCCTGACAAGGGGAATTGTCTATCAGTCCTGGACTGCAGAAAGACTTTTTGTGAAATACAAGGATTCCTATAATAAACATGTCAGGAGAGGTGACAGATTCTCTATAAATCTAGTGACTCACAGGTGACGACGTCTCAGATTCTAGTAGTTTTTTTCCTCTTTTCTTCTCCATCCGGTCCAGAGCTCATGACGACTTCTCCCGGCCATGACTTATTTCTGCAGAATTTGCCACTCAGACGTCTCCTCACTTTTCCAACATTTCCACACCTATAAATGAAAATAAAGTTATCATGGTGCCACATATTGTACCCCTAAATATAATAGCACCAAACACTGCGCGCCTGAATATAATAATACCACACACTGTAAAACACCACATACACACAGCCCCCTGTACATAGTGCCACACACAGCCCCTGTAGATATTACACACCCCCATAGATATCGCCATACACAGCCCCCTCTATATATCACACATCCCCCCGTAGAGAGCGTTACACACAGCTCCCTATAGATAGTGCCATACAGCCCCCCTGTAGAGCGCCACACAGCCCTCCCCCTCTTGTAAATAGCACCAAAAAGCCCCCCCTATAAAGAGTGCCACACACATACCACTGTGGATAGCGCTACACACCCCCTTGTATATAGTGCCACCCAGCCCTCCCCCTTTTTATATAGTGCCACACAGCGTTCCCCCTTGTATATAGTGCCACACAGCGCTCCCCCTTGTATATAGTGCCACACAGCGCTCCCCCTTGTATATAGTGCCTCACAGCGCTCCCCCTTGTATATAGTGCCTCACAGCGCTCCCCCTTGTATATAGTGCCACAAGGTTATGTACACATTTAAAAACTTTATATTATAATTCTATATATATATATGTATATATACATATATACATATATATATATATATATATATATATATATATATATATATATATATATATATATATATATATAGTGTGTGTATCAGTGTGATTGTTTGATTTTATTAAAAAATATTTTTACTTTTTGAGATACAGCTGGTTTGTATCCTGTATCCGTCAGGTCAGCAGGACTGACAGGATCAGTAACACGCAGGATCGACCTCAAATCTATCACATCTAAGATTATAATTTAGCGCAGGGCCCGTTTCACTGATCCCGTCAGTCCTGCTGACCTGACGGATACAGGATACAAAGCAGCTGTATCTCAAAAAGTGAAAATATTTTTTAATAAAACGTAATTACAAAGTTGCACCAAACACACATTTTTATTTAAAAAAAAATAAAACCGACGTGATTTTTGCGACGTTTTTTTCGTAGACAATGCAGGTTTTGTTTTTTATCGTTTTTATACACACCTTTTTTGCTATTTTAGAATTTTTATTCATAAAGTTTGAAAATAATAGTAAAAAAATAAGCTTTTTTACGTTTCAGCTATTTTTTTGGGGTAATAACATACTTTTACCCTAAAATAGACCTTTTATTTGTGATCGTCATTGTTTACCGTAAATTTTAATATATTACATGTCTATATTAGGGTAATTGGGTCAGTGCTAGCGTTACAACAATGATTGGCAGGGGGAACAGTTTTTTTTGGGGTGGGTATTTTATGTGTATTTATTATTTAATTTTTTTTTGCACTTTACTTTACTATTTTTTTATTACTATGGTCTGTCCCCCAAAGGTCAAAAAAGACCTTTGGGGAACTTTATATATTTTTTTACTTTCTTTAACACCATGTTTTTCCACTGTAACTGGGGCTGCACAGCAGCCCCAGTTACAGGGGAAATCAGCCCTCTCATAGTGACGATTGTCACTAATAGAGCTGTGCTGGGTCTAGTAAGACCCAGCAACAGTCTGCCACTAACGGCATCCCGGCGATCATGTGACCAGTCACATGATCTCCGGGAGGAATAGAGACAGCGCCGCTGCTGCTGTCTCTATTCCTGTACACAGCGTTCATTGTGCGCTGTGTAAAAAGACATCGGAGAAGACAGAAGCAGCGAAAGCTGCTTCTATCTTCTCCTCAGGGTCCCCGGCAGTCACTGACAACCAGAGACCCGACATTCAGCTGCCCGATCGCGCGGGCAGCAAGTTAAAACCCGTGCTGTAGAAAGTCTATGGCTCGGGTTTTAAGGACCCGTCCCTGACCGCTGGCCGTAAAAATACAGCCAGCGGTCGGGAACCAGTTGGGCAGGAGGATAAGCCAGTACTAACCTCAGCGACGGTGACCGCCCGCCCGGCTCTTCTATTCCAGCTTTGGAGTAACAGAACAGCCGTCCGTCGCTGTTCTGTTACTCAATGGCGGCGCCCGCACTTGTCAGGGAGGCATGTCCTAAGCTGGCCAATTCCCTGCTCCTCCCCATCTTCATAGCGGCAGTTAGCAGCGCTAGCGCGCTGAATAGTTTTGTAAGACGATGTTCGGTTCGGGCTGCCATGGGCCCCCTGGGAGCCTCGGGCCCCGGACGGCCGCTCGAACCGCCCATATGATAATCCGCCACTGACCCCTAGATAGTGGTAATGGGGAGTTGGTCACAGGGGATCAAGAGATGGCAGCGTTACTAAATAGGTTCTTCAGCGAAGAAGCTGATGTAGCCGGTGCCAGTGCTGTTAATATATCAGTTGATATACTGAATTGGATGAATGTAGATATGGTCCAAGCTAAATTAAATAAAATAAATGTACACAAGGCCCCGGGACCAGATGGGTTACACCCTAGAGTTCTTGAAGAGCTTAGTTCAGTTATTTCTGTCCCCCTCTTCATAATATTCAAAGATTCTCTAGTGACTGGTATAGTGCCAAGGGACTGGCGCAGCGCAAATGTGGTGCCTATTTTCAAAAAGGGCTCTAGGTTTTCCCCGGGTAATTATAGACCAGTAAACTTAACATCCATCGTGGGAAAAATGTTTGAGGGGCTATTGAGGGACTATATACAGAATTATGTGACAATAAATAGCATTATAAGTGACAGCCAGCACGGTTTTACTAAGGACAGAAGTTGTCAAACCAACCTGATTTGTTTTTATGAAGAGGTGAGCAGAAGCCTAGACAGAGGGGCCGCTGTGGATATAGTGTTTTTGGACTTTGCAAAGGCATTTGACACTGTCCCTCATAGACGTCTAATGGGTAAATTAAGGTCTATAGGTTTAGAAAGTAGAGTTTGTAATTGGATTGAGAATTGGCTCAAGGACCGTATCCAGGGAGTTGTGGTCAATGATTCCTACTCTGAATGGCCCCCGGTTATAAGTGGTGTACTCCAGGGTTCAGTGCTGGGACCACTATTATTCAACTTATTTATTAATGATATAGATGAAGGGATTAATAGCACTATTTATATTTTTGCAGATGACACCAAGCTATGTAGTATTGTTCAGCCTATGGAAGATGTTCGTAAATTGCAAGCTGATTTGAAGTGTTTGGGCGTCCACTTGGCAAATGAAGTTTAATGTAGATAAATGTAAAGTTATGCATCTGGGTACCAACAATCTGCATGTATCATATGTCCTAGGGGGAGCTACACTGGGGGAGTCACTTGTTGAGAAGGATCTGGGTGTACTTGTAAATCATAAACTAAATAACAGCATGCAGTGTCAATCAGCTGCTTCAAAGGCCAGCAAGATATTGTCGTGTATCAAAAGAGGCATGGACTCACGGGACAGGGATGTAATATTACCACTTTACAAAGCATTAGTGAGGCCTCATCTAGAATATGCAGTTCAGTTCTGGGCTCCAGTTCATAGAAAGGATGCCCTGGAGTTAGAAAAAATACAAAGAAGAGCAACAAAGCTAAAAAGAGTTTATACACAAGAGAGAAAAAGGAGCATGAAAGCCATATGATAAAAAAGTGAAAAAACTTTATTACACATAGTTACATACACAGAAAAAGTTGTTTTAAAAAGGTACAAATGGACAGAGAAACTCTATATAATTCCAGTGTAACAGGAATGGCAGACTCAAAATGACAGGTATAGGGGTAAAACTTGATCTTCTGATCAAGTTTTTTTTTTTGTCCCTATACGGTTCACGACTTTAATCAGTACATATAGGTTGACATAAAACTTTCCTGAATGTACCAATAGGTGTGTGTTGATCAAAGTTGTAACAGCGATCAGCTGATCACTACAGCTGCTGCTGCGGAAACCCTTCCTCCAGTAGTCCTCTGCTCGTGCTGATAGAGGGCAGCCCCAAGCATGGGAGCCTTTCCTTTGTTACATTCATATTTCCTAGTAGGGCATATTGAATGGGGTTGTCTCATTAGGACAAATGGAAATGAATCCCCCCTTCTCTTCTCAGATTCTGCAGCAACTGTGTATCTGTGTTGCTGTGGAAACCGTCAGTAAGGTGGGGAATAACTCTTTCTATTGTCTTATTAGCCAGCTGTACTATACGACACAATATAATGTTCTGATACAGAGATTATTATATATACATAAAAAACAATGGAAATAGTCCATTGATATGAAATAACAGACATTAAATAAACAGGTGAATGACAATGGGCTTACAAAGCATCCAAATTGCGTGCCGATATTTCATCTTGTTTGCATTGCATGACAATACTCTTAAAGGAAACCATATGTCTACACGTATTCCTGTGTACTGCGGCTTGTAGATTATTTCCAGACTGTCAGTACAAAAATCAGTAACCTGCACATTTGCCTCCCGTAGTGCACCAGACTGTGGTCAGGCCTATCATTTTGGTCTAACTGTATCTTGCAAAAAAAATAAATATAGTTTCCATAGTTATTAAGGTTTACTTAGTGAGGTACTTTCCACACACTGACTACAGATATCTGGTTTCCTGTGCGGCAGGTTCATTCGTTACAACTTGTCTTCTCTACTCGTTAAAGTTCTGTTGTTATATTTTTGTTTTTCAAAAACATCTTTAATCTAAGACCTTAAACTCAGCAAAGTTATTTTTTTTCTATTATTAACAGGAAGATATTCGATCAAAATGGAAGGAATTACAGAATATGTTAAGAAAAGAACATCAGCTGCTACATGGTTACTATGTTTTTCCTATTATTATTATTATTATTATTATTTTTAGTTTAGCTGCTTTTTTGTACTTTTTATGTTATTTGCTATATATCTAATTTATTTAGGTTTGAATGTGTTATTGTATTGGCATAAACAAATCAGGAAATGAAAATAATTAGATTTTTAACATATTTCTAGTTATTTGTACAAAACATAGAGATCAAAATATTATAAATTATATTGCTCTTTTCTCAAATATATTGTGCCCTCCATTAAAATTAATGAAAACCATAAGAATAACAATTTGAATTTTATAGCACTTGGAGAGCACATAGTCATGTGGGTGTTCCTACCTCAATGTAGAAGTGTCTTCCAGTAGACACATAATGCACTGCGACATGAATATGGAAGTAACCAGGGCCGGAATCAGGGCAGAATAGATGGTACTGCTGCAAGGATCTGAGGCAAATATAGTGCCCAAACATATCTGTGGGCTCCCACCCACTTACTACCCACCAGTCAATTCATGGGAGTTACGTTTCATATATAAGATGAAAGTGTTCTATTTATCAAGCAATGATGAGCAAACCTGGTTCCCAACATGGTGTCTTTTATTTCATATAAGTGTAAATGTATAGGACCCCAATTAGTATTCTGTTCCCCCTATGGACCTACTTAATATATAGTATGGTCTAGAGGGGATACAAGAAGATCATATTATCCTCTCTTAGTTCAAAATCTGTGGGCTTGAGAAAAAGTATAAAATTCTTGGTCAAAATTCTTTGGTATTGTGTACCAAATGTACATAATACGGTAGAAGATGGAGTTTGGTGGACATTATAGGAAATTCAGGGGTTCTGACCATTTGCCCAAATGGGGCCCAAACATTTCTGATGGTGGTCCTGGGTATGCCATACACATGATTGACAACTATGGAAAGAGGAAAGAACAACAAAGTATATTTGTATTCTTTGATGTAGGCTATGATTTAAAACAGAAGGAAGAGCAGCTCATGAGCACAAACTGCTGCTCTAACAAGTAAAATACTGTGCAGACTTTGAGAACATTCAAAAGCTCTTGTAAAAAGAACTTGAGATGGATGATACTGTTTTTTGTGAAATGTGGAAATCTTTTTCTCAATATCTACATGTGTGCCCAAAGAAACGAGTTGACTTCCAATAATTTCTGCCCTATTTTATATTTGCTCACTATGCCCAATAGGCAATAAGGAAAAAGGTTATCTAAACCAGAATATTTTTTTTAAAGAAATCTCTTGTATAATATTTTTTTCTGTCTCTAACTTAATTTCTACAGGTACTATTAGTGAGGGCAAAATACAAGAAGAACTGGACGGCATTCATTCCAAGATGTTTGGGAATCCCACACCAGGTTCCTTCTTAAACAAGCATAGATTGTCAAGATCCAGCAGTGGGAAAAGCCAGTTTAGTTCTATCTTTCTAAACAGTGAAGATGGACTTGGATCAATGTCCGAGCTTGATGAAGACTCTGGAACAGAAGCTTGTTTTAGTCGCCAGTCTAGTACAGAAGAAGACTTTATGTATAAGTTCAATGGACTTTCTTCAATGAGGTCTTCACTATCTCGTCATAGAAGTATAAGTATGACAAGTAGTGAGAGTGAACCAATGTCACCAAACTGGGACTCTATAAGTCTATCAAATATTTTTGGGACATTGCCACGTAAAAGTAGAAGAGGAAGTGTTCGAAAGAACTTTTTGAAATTTATTCCTGGTTTGCACAGAGCAGTAGAAGAAGAAGAATCTAAATTGTAGATATCAAATTCATAGTGACATCATCAGCATTAATACAAGATGTTTGACATACATGTATTATACCATTGGGAGAGTCATGGACTATTAATTTCAAAGTGGAAGGAACGCTTAGAAAATACCCAGGAAACTGATCGCAGAGGTTGTCCACAAAGCAGGACCTTAACTGATCTTGGAACATTTTTTATCTGTAATGACCTCTTTGACCACAAATTAACAACTGTTGCTCATTCCCTATTCTCATTGCTTTACATGTTGAGATACTTCTGTAACATTGCTCTGTTCACACTAAAGCTGCCTTACACTAGGGATTTCGGAATGACTTGTCTGTTAATCTTTGCCTGTGACCAGGGCTTCTATTGATGTAGTGCACATCTATTAGTTGGTATGAACAACTTTCCAAGTATTGTCAATGAATGCACACAAAAACACCTAAAAAATTCAGCACGGCAGATTGGCTTTTCCAGATATCCGCCTTCAATCAGGGTCTGTGTCTTTCTTGTTACTAAATGGAGCGGATAATAAGCAGAATATTGTCTAAATTGGCATTTCGGCCTTCTGAAATCTGGTGTATGGTCAGCTTAACTTTTGATAGCAGAGGCTTCCTTTTTCCAAATGTTTTTTAATTTTCTTTAATTGTAAAAATAACAGAGCATTAGGTTTGATATTATTCATTGCTCGGTAGAACAGTGTAGCGGGCAACTCTACTCTGCCTGCCAAGAAAATTCAATCAAAGGTTGTAATTCTTTCTGCCACCACTAGGGAGAGCTCACTACCTATATATGGTTGAGTTCAACAAGAGCTGTAAAAATCCCTATGAATTGAGCACCCCCTAGTGTCAGCTGAAGGAAGACATAATTTTATCATGTTACACTAGGGATGTGTAAAAGGAACCAAGGGATTGGGCTCTCTTTATAAAAAAAAGAGTCCCGACCTTTATAAAAATTCTGGACCTATTATTAAATCAAATTAGATTATAGGTACACTGTCCTGTCTGAGATCACCACTAACCCCTGTTCCATCCTGAACAATATAATATGATATAATATTCTACTTACAATACATGGTTATGTGTTAACTATTAAAGCACCATAGACCTCCAGCGATATTAGATATTATACCATAACCACCTTGTTTATTGTATAGCAATATTAACCCCTTCTTTAACTTAGACCATCAAAGATATTAGGTATTAACCACTGAACCACTCTAGACCACCAGGAGTATGACAGGAATACTATCATTAACCCCCAAACCACCCCATGTAAAAGTGTATGATGTAGTTTATGTAGAAAGTTGGCCATGACTGCATAATCCAGGCATTTTGCTGTCTCCATTGTGGGCACCCACGCACTTTGAAGCCCCCTTTAAACATATTATTTTCCCCTGAGAGTAGAGGCTAACTGCTGGCATTTGCCATTAGAAAAATTACAGTGAGACAAATGGAAACATTACTTTAGATATATCTGTAAAAACAACAGAACATAATAATGTGAGAAAAACATAAGTGCAAACAGAGCCAAGTACAGGATCTTATATAGAGGAAGATAAGGTAAGCTCTGGTCCAAAGACGAGATGACCGAACTAAGGAAAGGCCCAAAAGTGGTTAAATGAAAGAATCTGATGTAAAGTAAAAAATATATAGACATATACGTGACTGATTTGAAGAGTTTCTTCAAATGTGTGTGATAAGGAGCGATGACCCCACAAACAATCGTTCTTACGAATGTTATTATCCAGTGTAAACAAGCCCAGCGATCAAATGGCAAAATGTTTGTTTGTCGTTGATAAAATAAAAATGATCGTAATGTAAAGTGTATAAGAGAGGGTTCAAAAGAAACGATTGCAGGAACGATCATTTATATGAACCCCCTCACAATCATTGCTACATGAAAAGGAAAGTAAACTGTTCACCTTCATATAGCATTTACCTGCCCATGTAAAAGGACCTTTAGTATTGCCCATGCTCCTTGCCCCTTCTCTGCTTTTAGTTCATTTAGGCTCTCAGGTAAAGACCTGGGTAATCTGGGACTGATTGTTTTTTTGGGGTTTGATAACTAACAACGTACCTCCCAACCGTCCTGTAAAACAGACCCTTAAAGGGACGAAGCTTATGCAAATATGTCCAAAGTGGGCGTGTCTTTGATGTTTTGTGGGTGTTCTTGAGCGATTTTGGGCTGGACTTGATAATGTCCCTTGAATGGGTATTCAAATTTTGGGAGGTAAGCTTAACAACCCCATTTAGAAGGCTGTAGCTCTTAGCACTCTTCATTGCATTCCTAGCTACAAACCCATCTCAGATTACTTCCATTTTCAGTGCAAATTTAAATTAATACTTTGCTGACAACAGAAAATAAAGAAAGAAAGGTGGCAGTGGTCATATTTTGCCATAAAAATGTCCTCCATGTCGCATTTTTACAATTAATGCTTTTACGCACCAATTGGTTAAGTCTACTGTATACAGGATATATGTCAACTGTAAATACTTCTAATACAACTATAAGGTCTTCTACTTCTAAGTGCATAGCCTACATCCCTGACTTCAGAGAGGTAACTTGGGTGGGTACACAAGGTCTATGGGGTGCTGCTGTGGTGGGTAGATTGTGGTCTGGGCTTAAAGGGAATCTGTCGCGAATTAAACCTTTTTTTTTAAGTGTCGTTACTTATTTCTATTATATTTTTTTACGTTTTTTGCTGTATTTCTTTTTTTCTTCCTGCAGTGCAGCTGGTCTTCATGATGGCACCTGCTGTCTCCCTGCAAACAGCTGCTCTGCTGTGTGACTCTGACCTGCGTCTGCGCAGTACAGAGCCAGAGAGCAGAATCAATGGAACAGCTCCCGTTCATTGACTCCTGTGCACTGTAGCTGCCGTATTCCATCTCTGTATGTGTCGTTAATCGACACATACAGAGATGAAAAACAAAATGGCAGCCCCCATAGTGAAGTAAAAGTTAGAAAAAAGAGAAAAGTAAAACACAAACACACAAATAAATAAAATTTATTTTAATAACATACTAAAAGCAATATTATATAAAAAAAAAAATTTCCGCGACACCCGTCCTTTCAAATTAGGAGACCAGTCCTAGCCGACTAGACTACCAAATCGCCAATCAATTCACATTCCACTCTGTTTAATGATGACATTTACCGAAACGTAATTATTTGGGCAGCTATAGATATTTATTTTATACAGAGACACATTTAAATGTGTTGTTTCCAAAATTCTGTATGGTACAAGATGTAAATAAAATTTTGTATATTGAATGTTGCACGCTGTAAAGAATGCTTAACTTGTGACATATCATATCCTTTTTAAATACTTTCTTTGCAAGGTGCATTAAAAGAAATCTATCATCAAAAATAACTTTTTGATTTAATCAAGTTTTTATTATATTTTTGTTTCTTAAATCCTTGTTGCAGTTTTTACATTGGAGCACAATTGGCTAACACTTCCTGTCACTTTTCCGCTTGTACTGTGTACACTAGGGGAACGGTCAGTTGTCTTCTTATTATCATCAGAAGGCAGGATTTCAATAAAAGGTAACATCTCTTTTATAAAGCTGGATGCAGATAACGCACCTGACAATTGGTGATGGGGACAGCTCAGCTCCTCCCCCCTTCCCTGCACAGTGACTTCTGCTCATGTCACAGAGCATGCTCACAACACTTCCCCTTAGAAGTCAATAAACAATTTTCTGAGTTACTTTTCCTACGTTCAGGTTCCTGTTGTAAAAAGAATCTCTTGAACTGCTGTTGCTTAAACTCAGGCAAAATGATTGCGCCATAATCATGTAATAAATTTGAAACCACTATTAGGCCAGACTGGCGCACGGTGAATTATCCTGCGCCAAGATAAGGCATTCAACACGCAGACGCAAGATTTCATCTCGGCGTAGGAGGTAGGGAAGACTGTCAATTAAAGGGTAACTAAACCTTCAAAAAACTTCTAACCTCTCATTGTAACATGTCAGAAGTTTTTTTATCGGTGGGGGTCTGAGCAATGAGACCCCCACTGATCGCTAAAACAAAGCGGCAGAAGCGCTCGGTGAATACTGAGCCATTTGATTCTAGGAAATCCGAGCAATTGGTGTACGAGCTCATAGACTTTCCCAAATCTTTGGGAAACTCTTGGGGATTGGAGGTGTATGATTTTTATTCCTATGCTAGAACATGTATTTAGTTTGGGGGTAAATTTGTTAATGACAGTTGCCCATAAAGAAACTAAAGATCAAAGTACTCGGAAGAAATCCAAGCAAACATGGGAGAACATAGGAACTCCATGCAGTTTTTGCCCCTTGTCTGATTATCCAGGAGTCAAGTACTACAATGCATTATTCTAATCAATGTGCCTATATGTATTTGTTTGATTCATATATGTTAAAGGGGTTTTCCAGGATTTTTCATTGACCGCCTATCCGCAAGACTTTACTGTTTTTCCTGACACAGTCACATTTATAAATGCACCTATTCCTGGTATTGCATTTCATTCCCATGCAAATGAATGGGGCTGAACTCGGTATGAACGGCAGTATCAGACATACCTGAATGTATGGATGCGACGTATGGATGCAGCGCTTTGACTGGAGAAAAATTGAATGCCCCTGACCCCTTCATTGTCGCGATCTGGGGGGGATCAGACCCCACCAATTAGACAATGATGGCCTATCCTACTGTAAGTATGGGCCAACAATGCAAGCTTCTGAAAAATCCTGTTAAAAATGAGTACTTGAGGTGCCTAAAAATGCACATATAGGTGAGAATTATTTAGTGGGAAGTTATGTGATTATTTACTGACTAATTTTATACATAGAATATATCTCTTCATATGGAACAGTAGTTAAAAATCTCCCTGTATATTATGAATAAATGCTGCCCATCTTTCACCATCTGCAAGGTAATCACGTTTTACATACGATTTATATTAATTATGCGTTTGGAGCCTTTCATGAGTCATCCTTTGGCGCTCATTAGTATCTATAATTAAGAACATGTTTGGGTGAAGATCAAATTACTTTTTGTTAAAATCTATTAAAAATAGAATAATGGGTGTGACATTTCCTAATAAAAGCCATTTAAAGCAAGTAATTGTTCATTAATGATATATAATAGAGATGTGATGAGTGAATTATTACAAGTCGCCTTACCACAAGGAATAGTAACTATTTGAGGATGAAACAAGATATACAGTATTTTAAAAAATAAATTATACGGAAATGTGATCTGCAAAATAAAAAATAATCCATTTGAACCAAGTCATATATACAAGAGATGGGGCCTAGTAGCAGAATTGAGCCACTGCTCAATATAAGCTCATGCCACTGTTGAAACAACAGCCCCGTTGAATTACATAGTTCTGTGTGACGGACGTTGCTTCCATGTCCGTCACACGGAGGTATTCAACGCTCGTGTGAATAAGGCCTTATACTGTTAGAAGGGGGCCAGAGAGTCCCCCTATTGTGGACAAAACAGAACTTGTGGGCTTCTTGCCCGGAGCCCTGCTTACAACCAGGCAGGAATAGTGTGGAACACAGGGGGAGATAACAATCCCTTCTGACATATCATGCAAGAAATGGTGACATGGTAGACGGTTTGAGGACAGACAACTCTGCACGTGCTTGATGTGTCTCACAGGGTTTTGAACCCATAGCACTGGCTTTCTAGCACCTGGGTTACTAACCTACTAGGTTATTTCTTAGTTACATACACATACACTACCGTTCAAAAGTTTGGGGTCACCCAGACAATTTTGTGTTTTCCATGAAAACTCACACTTATATTTATCAAATGAGTTGCAAAATGACTAGAAAATATAGTCAAGACATTGACAAGGTTAGAAATAATGATTTTATTTGAAATAATAATTTTCTCCTTCAAACTTTGCTTTCGTCAAAGAATGCTCCATTTGCAGCAATTACAGCATTGCAGACCTTTGGCATTCTAGCTGTTAATTTGCTGAGGTAATTGGGAGAAATTTCACCCCATGCTTCCAGAAGGCCCTCCCACAAGTTGGATTGGCTTGATGGGCACTTCTTGCATACCATACGGTCAAGCTGCTCCCACAACAGCTCTATGGAGTTGAGATCTGGTGACTGCGCTGGCCACTCCATTACAGATAGAATACCAGCTGCCGGCTTCTTCCCTAAATAGTTCTTGCATAATTTGGAGGTGTGCTTTGGGTCATTGTCCTGTTGTAGGATGAAATTGGCTCCAATCAAGCACTGTCCACAGGGTATGGCATGGCGTTGCAAAATGGAGTGATAGCCTTCCTTATTCAAAATCCCTTTTACCTTGTACAAATCTCCCACTTTACCAGCCCCAAAGTAACCCCAGACCATCACATTACCTCCACCATGCTTGACAGATGGCGTCAGGCACTCTTCCAGCATCTTTTCAATTGTTCTGCGTCTCACAAATGTTCTTCTGTGTGATCTAAACACCTCAAACTTCGTCTGTCCATAACACTTTTTTCCAATCTTCCTCTGTCCAATGTCTGTGTGCTTTTGCCCATATTAATCTTTTCCTTTTATTAGCCAGTCTCAGATATGGCTTTTTCTTTGCCACTCTGCCCTGAGGGCCAGCATCCCGGAGTCGCCTCTTCACTGTAGACATTGACACTGGCGTTTTGCGGGTACTATTTAATGAAGCTTCCAGTTGAGGACCTGTGAGGCGTCTATTTCTCAAACTAGAGACGCTAATGTACTTGTCTTGTTGCTCAGCTGTGCAGCGGGGCCTCCCACTTCTCTTTCTACTCTGGTTAGAGCCTGTGTGTGCTGTCCTCTGAAGGGAGTAGTACACACCATTGTAGGAAATCTTCAGTTTCTTGCCAATTTCTCGCATGGAATAGCCTTCATTTCTAAGAACAAGCATAGACTGTCGAGTTTCACATGAAAGCTCTCTTTTTCTAGCCATTTTGAGAGTTTAATCGAACCCACAAATGTAATGCTCCAGATTCTCAACTAGCTCAAAGGAAGGTCAGTTTTATAGCTCCTCTAAACAGCAAAAATGTTTACAGCGGTGCTAACATAATTTCACAAGGGTTTTCAAGTGTTTTCCAATCATCCATTAGCCTTCTAACACCGTTAGCAAACACAATGTACCATTAGAACACTGGAGTGATGGTTGCTGGAAATGGGCCTCTATACACCTATGTAGATATTGCATTAAAACCAGATGTTTGCAGCTAGAATAGCCATTTAGCACATTAACAATGTATAGAGTGTATTTCTGATTAATATAATGTTATCTTCATTGAAAAAAACAGCTTTTCTTTCAAAAATAAGGAAATTTCTAAGTGACCATAAACTTTTGAACAGTAGTGTACATACATACACATACATACATACATACATACATACATACATACATACATACATACATACATACACACACACATACACACATACACACATACACATACATACATACACACACACACACACACACACACACACACAAACAAACATACATACACACACACACACACACACATTTATACACATACATACACATACATACATACACATACATACATACATACATACATACATACACACACAAACATACATACATACACAAACATACATACATACATACACATACATACACATACATACATACATACATACATGCACACATACATGCATGCATACATACATTCATACACACATATATATACATACATACACATACATACATACATACACAAACATACATACACACATACACACACATACAGTGAAGGAAATAAGTATTTGATCCCTTGCTGATTTTGTAAGTTTGCCCACTGTCAAAGTCATGAACAGTCTAGAATTTTTAGGCTAGGTTAATTTTACCAGTGGCAGTGAGAGATAGATTATATTTAAAAAAAAAAAAGAAAATCACATAGTCAAAATTATATATATTTATTTGCATTGTGCACAGAGAAATAAGTATTTGATCCCCTACCAACCATTAAGAGTTCAGCCTCCTCCAGACCAGTTACACGCTCCAAATCAACTTGGTGCCTGCATTAAAGACAGCTGTCTTACATGGTCACCTGTATAAAAGACTCCTGTCCACAGACTCAATTAATCAGTCTGACTCTAACCTCTACAACATGGGCAAGACCAAAGAGCTTTCTAAGGATGTCAGGGACAAGATCATAGACCTGCACAAGGCTGGAATGGGCTACAAAACCATAAGTAAGACGCTGGGTGAGAAGGAGACAACTGTTGGTGCAATAGTAAGAAAATGGAAGACATACAAAATGACTGTCAATCAACATCGATCTGGGGCTCCATGCAAAATCTCACCTCGTGGGGTATCCTACACGTGGGGAACTTGTTAATGATCTCAAGGCAGCTGGGACCACAGTCACCAAGAAAACCATTAGTAACACATTACGCCGTAATGGATTAAAATCCTGCAGTGCCCGCAAGGTCCCCCTGCTCAAGAAGGCACATGTACAGGCCCGTCTGAAGTTTGCAAATGAACATCTGGATGATTCTGAGAGTGATTGGGAGAAGGTGCTGTGGTCAGATGAGACTAAAATTGAGCTCTTTGGCATTAACTCAACTCGCCGTGTTTGGAGGAAGAGCAATGCTGCCTATGACCCAAAGAACACCGTCCCCACTGCCAAGCATGGAGGTGGAAACATTATGTTTTGGGGGTGTTTCTCTGCTAAGGGCACAGGACTACTTCACCGCATCAATGGGAGAATGGATGGAGCCATGTACCGTCAAATCCTGAGTGACAACCTCTTTCCCTCCACCAGGACATTAAAAATGGCTCGTGGCTGGGTCTTCCAGCACGACAATGACCCGAAACATACAGCCAAGGCAACAAAGGAGTGGCTCAAAAAGAAGCACATTAAGGTCATGGAGTGGCCTAGCCAGTCTCCAGACCTTAATCCCATCGAAAACTTATGGAGGGAGCTGAAGATCCGAGTTGCCAAGCGACAGCCTCGAAATCTTAATGATTTACAGATGATCTGCAAAGAGGAGTGGGCCAAAATTCCATCTAACATGTGTGCAAACCTCATCATCAACTACAAAAAACGTCGGACTGATGTGCTTGCCAACAAGGGTTTTGCCACCAAGTATTAAGTCTTGTTTGCCAAAGGGATCAAATACTTATTTCTCTGTGCACAATGCAAATAAATATATATAATTTTGACAATGTGATTTTCTGTTTTTTTTTAATATAATCTATATCTCACTGGTAAAATTAACCTAGCCTAAAAACTCTAGACTGTTCATGACTTTGACAGTGGGCAAACTTACAAAATCAGCAAGGGATCAAATACTTATTTCCTTCACTGTACATACATACATACATACACACACATACATATACATACATGCATACATGCATACATACATACACACATATATACATACATACATACATACATACACATACATACATACATACATACATAAACATACATACATACATACATACATACATAACATACACATACATACATACATACATAACATACACATACACATACATACATGCAAACATACATACCTTCTCCCATATTGCTGCATAACTAGGCAGGTGTTCCATTCAAGAGTCTGTGAAACTGGGTGACAACTGTAGCATGCCCGCGGGATACCCGAGAATTGCTAGTTAAAGGTGTAGGCCTACAAAATGGCTGCCAGCTGGGCTCTCAGTGTGGATCACGGTGGATAACAGGCCTTCCCAGTCGCTCTGGGCTTGCTCACAGCTAGTGATGAGGGGGTTTGCATTGGTTTAAGGATTTTTCCGGGATAAAACTTTTGTGTGTCAGCGATTATAATCCTGGAATGTGATTACATTTGTAATGCATTGACTGTATCAAAATTGGCCCCGTTTCCCGATGCTGCCATGGGGCACATGACCGGTGACGTCGCTCTCTTTGCCTGCTGTGTTTACTAGCCATATACCTATCACGTGGTCGAACGGTTAAAAGTTTCTGCCTGGTATATGACACGTCACTAGTGACGCGCCGTGTACGGGCTGTTCTGTTATACGGACAGTTCTCTCGCTTGACAAGCGGTGGCTGCAGTGGCATTAAACAGACTCTGCTTGGTAAATATAAAACCTTTGTGAAAGCACAACTCCCAGCACGACCTGATAAACGATAGGAGCATGCTGGGACAATGGTTCGACACACACCCCATAAGTAGAAAATGCAGGATGAGGGCTTGGGAGACATCAAACCCCAGGCCAGACCACAAAATTAATTCAGACACCAGATGCAATAAAGACCCCAAACTAGACCCCTAATTTATTTAAGTCACCAGACCTCTAAATTAAATTAGACCCTAGATCAGACCTCTAAATTATTCAGACCGAAGATCAGACCCCAACATTAATTCAGACCCCAGAACCTCTCTATTTACTTACCGCTTCTTGCTCCCCGCATCTCTCCACCTCCGAGTGCTCTGTCAGGATCTTGTATACACTGCTGAACAGAACGGCCAGTGTCAGAAACTTGTGTGCCGGGCCAAAGCGGGCCCTGTAGCAGCCGCTATGGGTTCTGCGGCAGTGGTTACGACAGTGGTGACAACCCCTCCCTGTAGGAGCTGCAATAGCAGCCATATTATTGGTTATCACTCAGCTTCCCTAAAAAGAGATATAACTAAGAAACAGCTGAATAGAATTTTTCAAAACTTGACAGAAAAGGAGAATGATTTATATTTATTGCTGGTTTTCTTTTTGTATAAATGTTTTTTTTTTTGTTTGTCGATAGCCCGTAAATTATATCTTGTACTAAAAGTTTACTGAGACCATTGGGATGATTATCTTGGTAAATATGAAGCCCTTTTCTACTGACGTTCCTGGAAGGATTAACAGAACAAAATAACCAGTGTGAGTTATAAGCGGGTGGCTCACGACTAATGTGACTAGCAGTGGTCACTTGTTACGGATTAAAGATTAAGAACAATTGGTGCCGCTGTTTACAATGAAAGAACAAAGAGCCATTCTTGTAAGAATAGAAAATCTCTCAGAATGCTGTATAATAATTACTGGCTGCTTAGACAAAAGCTCAATTGGGCTACGTGTTCTCCTTATAAGAAAGGCAAATGTTTCTACTATTATTCATAGGAGACTCTACGGTTGAGGACATCTCCGGGAGAGACATACCACCCAACATCTGACGGACCCTCATAATGTCATTGAGCTGTTGTCGTTTTATCCTTGATCTCTCAGCAGAAGAGTGTTAAACCTGACCACGAGACAGAAGTAAATCTTCCATTTACTTGTTGAACTCCATGTCCTGTTGTTGCCTTTTGCTGAAGGATTTACAATTCTCTTGAAGACATTGATCATGGCGGAAGAAGCCCAGGCCCCTGAATACAACGGGAATGAAAAGCCTAAAATAATTCCAGTGCAAATAACTGATGTTATTGATCAAATTGGCAGATCCATAGCATGTGAAGAAAGCCATTGTGATTCAGTGTTTACAAGTGAAGGTCTTGATGTTCTCCTCGAGGACAAAATTATGACACCAGCTTTGGATCTTAATGAGAAAAATGAAGACGGTAGAGTATTCTGGATTTCAATCAATGTATTCTGTAGGATTCCTTATATGTTATACTTAGGCTCGGTTCACACCTTGTATAAGTCACACGTGTCCATAGGCTATGGTAAACCTGTAGTATCCCAAAAGTGTGTAGTATTTGGCATATGATTGGGTGGCATACGTTGGCATACATTTTATTTTACTGTATTGAAAGGTGTAGTTGACTTGAATCTTTTTTAGATGGGAGTTAATGGGTAACATATGCAACTGTATGGCTATTTGATGGGGTACATGTTGGGAGATTTTCCAGCCACAGAAACTTAACATGGACTCTAAATGTGGTGTGAACAGAGTCTGATATATATATTTTGAACCTAGAGCAATTGCCACACTATTATTTTATTATTTTAATGTAATAAAATTTACAACTTTTGTGTTAAGGCGTGTTCACATCAGCATCACCCTTCCGTTCATGGATTCCGTCAGACCTTTCCGTCGGAGGAACCCATGAACGGAAAGGCAAACGGAAAACATAGCTTCTGTTTGCATTACCATTGATTGTAAGGGTATGTGCACACGACTTCTTTTTACGCCTCGAATTACGCCTGAAAAGACGGCTCCAATACGTCGGCAAACATCTGCCCATTGCTTGCAATGGGTTTTACGATGTTCTGTTGAGACGAGGTGTAAAATTACGCCCGCGTCAAAGAAGTGCAGGACACTTCTTGGGACGTAATTGGAGCCGTTTTTCATTGACTCCAATGAAAACCAGCTCCAATTACGTCCGTAAAAGACACCGCGAAAAACGCGTGCACTTGTAAAAACTTCTGAAATTCAGGAACTGTTTTCTCCCGAAAACAGCTCCGTAATTTCAGACGTATTTGGCGTTGTCGTGTGCACTTACCCTAATGGTATTGCTTCCGTTGCAAATAGTTTCCTTTTGTCTCCGTTCTGTGAGGTTTCCGTTTTTTTTTTGGAACGGAGACAAGCGGAAACCATTTGCAACGGAAGAATTACCATTTAAATCAAAGTGCAAGCGGAAGTTATGATTTCCATTTATAGGTTGCTATAGCAGAACCCATGAGCGGAAGGGTGACACTGATGTGAACAGGCCGTTACTGCACTTCACAAAAAGGAATATGGAATGTTTCTAAGCGTGAACTGTGTTACTCTGACTATAGGATGCACTGGAGATTCAGATAGTAGAATAGATGGAATCACGGGCAGGACAAGCATTTTAAAGACAGAGGTTTTAGAGTGTGCCCCTCACCCTTGTCTCTGACGTTCAGCATGAACTCTGATTCACTTAGTAACATATATATATATATATATATATATATATATATATATATAAATGTCTTGTTACAGCATTATCAACCACTCAGGCCTTATTCACACTAGGGTATTTCACGTCCGTGTTACGCGCGTTAAAACAACGGACACACAGACCTACGCAATTCAATGGGGCCATTCAGACATGCAGTGTTTTTCACGCAGCGTGTATCCGCTGTGTGAAACTCACTGCATGTCCTATACTTGTGCCATGTGTTTCACACAACAGTTGCTAAAGAAATAATGACGTAGAAAAACCACCTCCTTCAGTTTATTTTGCAGACGTGAAAAACGCGCGACATGTGGATGACATATGCGCGTAAAAAACGCAGACACGGACTGTACACGGATGTCACACGAAACTGCAACGCAAGAAAAATGCTGCATTTTTTACGTGTGCAAAACGGACACGTTCGTGTGAATAAGGCCTTACTGTAGACACATCGATTAGCTGTTGAAATTTGTTATTATATTTTATTCATATTTTATACACCCACTCCCCTCAATGGTGCCCGAGGTGGTCAAAGGAGAATGGTTGGAAGAAAATAAAATAAAAATAAAGTCAAACGGCAAGCTTTGAACAATGAAATGGAATACATGACATGCTATAGATTTATTATTTGTTTTTTTGAACGCCTACCTAGACAATTCTGAAAGGTGTTGAGAGAAACGGGTGAATCGAAGAGGAGTTATATAATGCACTACATTTATTAAAGACATCTGCCATTTCTTGGAACAAATTATTAGTGTAAGTGTACACCAGCCATAAGTTGGCATAAGGAAGAGGAATGTGTCTACCATGACTAGTGAGTTGCGTCTCATATATAACATGCCATGTACAACATTTTGATACATTTTGTGCAGTTTCATCCCTTTTGCAGACACAAATTCATGAATCTTCCTGCTAATAAATAATACATTTCTCCAATTGTGTTTTTTTAATCTGTTACTTCTTGTCATTAGTATGCAGTATTGGTAGCAGACACTCACACAAGCACTACTACTGTCACACTCCAAGCACTACTACTGTCACACTACAAGCACTACTACTACTGTCACACTACAAGCACTACTACTGTCACACTACAAGCTCTACTACCGTCACACTCCAAGCACTACTACTGTCACATTACAAGCACTACTACTGTCACACTACAAGCACTACTACTATCACACTACAAGCACTACTACTGTCACACTGCAAGCACTACTACTGTCACACTACAAGCACTACTACTACTGTCACACTACAAGCACTACTACTGTCACACTGCAAGCACTACTACTACTGTCACACTACAAGCACTACTACTGTCACACTACAAGCACTACTACTACTGTCACACTACAAGCACTACTACTGTCACACTGCAAGCACTACTACTGTAACACTGCAAGCACTACTACTGTCACACTACAATAACTACTACTGTCACACTACAAGCACTACTACTGTCACACTACAAGCACTACTACTGTCACACTACAAGCACTACTACTGTCACACTACAAGCACTACTACTACTGTCACACTACAAGCTCTACTACTGTCACACTTCAAGCACTACTACTGTCACATTACAAGCACTACTACTGTCACACTACAAGCACTAATACTGTCAACCTACACGCTCTACTACTGTCACACTTCAAGCTCTACTACTGTCACACTACAAGCTCTACTACTGTCACACTACAAGCACTACTACTGTCACACTACAAGCACTACTACTGTCACACTACAAGCACTACTACTGTCACACTACAAGCACTACTACTGTCACACTGCAAGCACTACTACTGTCACACTACAAGCACTACTACTGTCACACTGCAAGCACTACTACTGTCACACTGTAAGCACTACTACTGTCACACTACACGCTCTACTACTGTCACACTTCTAGCACTACTACTGTCACACTACAAGCACTACTACTGTCACACTACAAGCACTACTAATGTCACACTTCAAGCACTACTACTGTCACACTTCAAGCTCTACTACTGTCACACTGCAAGCACTACTACTGTCACACTGCAAGCACTACTACTGTCACACTACAAGCTCTACTACTGTCACACTACAAGCTCTACTACTGTCACACTACAAGCTCTACTACTGTCACACTGCAAGCACTACTACTGTCACACTACAATAACTACTACTGTCACACTACAAGCACTACTACTGTCACACTACAAGCACTACTACTGTCACACTGCAAGCACTACTACTGTCACCCTGCAAGTACTACTACTGTCACACTACAATAACTACTACTGTCACACTACAAGCACTACTACTGTCACACTACCAGTACTACTACTGTCACACTACCAGTACTACTACTGTCACACTTCAACCACTATTACTGTCACACTGCAAGTACTACTACTGTCACACTACAAGCACTACTACTACTGTCACACTACAAGCACTACTACTGTCACACTTCAAGCACTACTACTGTCACACTACAAGCACTACTACTGTCACACTACAAGCACTACTACTGTCACACTACAAGCACTACTACTGTCACACTACAAGCACTACTACTGTCACACTTCAAGCTCTACTACTGTCACACTTCAAGCACTACTACTGTCACACTACAAGCACTACTACTGTCACACTACAAGCACTACTACTGTCACACTACAAGCTCTACTACTGTCACACTGCAAGCTCTACTACTGTCACACTACAAGCTCTACTACTGTCACACTACAAGCACTATTACTGTCACACTACAAGCACTATTACTGTCACACTACAAGCACTACTACTGTCACACTACAAGCTCTACTACTGTCACACTACAAGCACTACTACTGTCACACTACAAGCTCTACTACTGTCACACTACAAGCACTACTACTACTGTCACACTACAAGCACTACTACTGTCACACTACAAGCACTACTACTGTCACACTTCAAGCACTACTACTGTCACACTACAAGCACTACTACTACTGTCACACTACAAGCACTACTACTGTCACACTACAAGCACTACTACTACTGTCACACTACAAGCACTACTACTGTCACACTACAAGCACTACTACTGTCACACTTCAAGCACTACTACTGTCACACTACAAGCACTACTACTACTGTCACACTACAAGCACTACTACTACTGTCACACTACAAGCTCTACTACTGTCACACTTCAAGCACTACTACTGTCACATTACAAGCACTACTACTTTCACACTACAAGCACTAATACTGTCAACCTACACGCTCTACTACTGTCACACTTCAAGCTCTACTACTGTCACACTACAAGCTCTACTACTGTCACACTACAAGCACTACTACTGTCACACTACAAGCACTACTACTGTCACACTACAAGCACTACTACTGTCACACTACAAGCACTACTACTGTCACACTGCAAGCACTACTACTGTCACACTACAAGCACTACTACTGTCACACTGCAAGCACTACTACTGTCACACTGCAAGCACTACTACTGTCACACTACACGCTCTACTACTGTCACACTTCTAGCACTACTACTGTCACACTACAAGCACTACTACTGTCACACTACAAGCACTACTAATGTCACACTTCAAGCACTACTACTGTCACACTTCAAGCTCTACTACTGTCACACTGCAAGCACTACTACTGTCACACTGCAAGCACTACTACTGTCACACTACAAGCTCTACTACTGTCACACTACAAGCTCTACTACTGTCACACTACAAGCTCTACTACTGTCACACTGCAAGCACTACTACTGTCACACTACAATAACTACTACTGTCACACTACAAGCACTACTACTGTCACACTACAAGCACTACTACTGTCACACTGCAAGCACTACTACTGTCACCCTGCAAGTACTACTACTGTCACACTACAATAACTACTACTGTCACACTACAAGCACTACTACTGTCACACTACCAGTACTACTACTGTCACACTACCAGTACTACTACTGTCACACTTCAACCACTATTACTGTCACACTGCAAGTACTACTACTGTCACACTACAAGCACTACTACTACTGTCACATTACAAGCACTACTACTGTCACACTTCAAGCACTACTACTGTCACACTACAAGCACTACTACTGTCACACTTAGGGATGTCACGATACAAGAATTTGGACTTCGATACCGATACTTCGTTTAGTATTGCGATTTCGATACCAATTTCGATACTTTTGCCAACAGTAATAAAAAAAAAAATGCTTCCGTTTTCTGCGGTGAGGCGCGATATGTGATGAATTTTGAATGCGCCTCACATTAATAAGTGAAAGAAAGCCGTGTTTATTTCATTTTTTTACAGCGTACACATCATAAATGATGCAAAAAAATTGTTGACCGCGCTATTACTGAATGTGTGAATATTTTATGTATTGAGACTTATTTTAATGTTTATTGTAAAAAAAAGGTGTATGTGTATTTTTTTTAAAATTTAACAATACTTTGTTTTTACTTTATTTTTAAACTTTAATGTACTGGCATATATCAGATATGTGCCAGTACATTAGCCTGTGGACGGATAGCACACAGGCAGTTGTTGGGACATACTTGGGTATGCCCTAACAACAGGAAATATGGTAAGACAGCCCTGGGGTCCGTCAATAGACCCTGGGCTGTCTGCCCATATATGGTATGGCATTGCCCCGCTCCTGACAGGAAGTGCGCGCGCGGTCACCCTGAGGAGATGCGGCCGGCGCTTCACTAATGAGCGGCGGTTCAGGCACTGAGGACAGAACATGGGGGTGTTTTGTAGTGCGCCCGCTATGTTCTGTCTTATCATGACTCAGGAGCGGGGCTGTGGCTGAATTACACAGCCGCAACCGCGCTCCCATACATTCATGTATTACTATACTGAGCTGTGCGGCTGCGCAGCTCAGTATCGAAATACAGGAAATAGCGGTATCGAACCGTTTAGGGATGCAGAGTATCGAAACAGTATCGAAGTTTCGATGCACCGTGCATCCCTAGTCACACTACAAGCACTACTACTGTCACACTACAAGCACCACTACTGTCACACTACAATAAATACTACTGTCACACTACAAGCACTACAACTGTCACACTACAAGCACTACTACTGTCACACTACAATAAATACTACTGTCACACTACAAGCACTACTACTGTCACACTACAATAAATACTACTGTCACACTACAAGCACTACTACTGTCACACTACAAGCACTACTACTGTCACACTACAATAAATACTACTGTCACACTACAAGCGCTACTACTGTCACACTGCAACCACTATTACTGTCACACTGCAAGCACTACTACTGTCACACTACAAGCTCTACTACTGTCACACTACAATAATTACTACTGTCACACTACAAGCTCTACTACTGTCACACTACAAGCTCTAGTACTGTCACACTGCAAGCACTACTACTGTCACACTACAAGCACTACTACTGTCACACTACAAGCACTACTACTACTGTCACACTACAATAACTACTACTGTCACACTACAAGCACTACTACTGTCACACTACAAGCACTACTACTGTCACACTACAAGCTCTACTACTGTCACACTGCAAGCACTACTACTACTGTCACACTACAATAACTACTACTGTCACACTACAAGCACTACTACTGTCACACTACAAGCACTACTACTGTCACACTACAAGCACTACTACTGTCACACTACAAGCACTACTACTGTCACACTACAAGCACTACTACTGTCACACTACAAGCACTACTACTGTCACACTGACAGCACTACTACTGTCACACTACAATAACTACTACTGTCACGCTACAAGCACTACTACTGTTACACTACAATAACTACTACTGTCACGCTACAAGCACTACTACTGTCACACTACCAGTACTACTACTGTCACACTTCAACCACTATTACTGTCTCACTTCAAGCACTACTACTGTCACACTACAACACTACAAGCACTACTACTGTCACACTACAACACTACAAGCACTACTACTGTCACACTACAAGCACTACTACTGTCACACTGACAGCACTACTACTGTCACACTACAAGCACTACTACTGTCACACTACAACACTACAAGCACTACTACTGTCACACTACAAGCACTACTACTGTCACACTGACAGCACTACTACTGTCACACTACAATAACTACTACTGTCACGCTACAAGCACTACTACTGTTACACTACAATAACTACTACTGTCACGCTACAAGCACTACTACTGTCACACTACCAGTACTACTACTGTCACACTTCAACCACTATTACTGTCTCACTTCAAGCACTACTACTGTCACACTACAACACTACAAGCACTACTACTGTCACACTACAACACTACAAGCACTACTACTGTCACACTACAATAACTACTACTGTCACACTACAAGCACTACTACTGTCACACTGCAAGCACTACTACTGTCACACTACAAGAACTACTACTGTCACACTACAAGCACTACTACTGTCACACTGCAAGCACTACTACTGTCACACTGCAAGCACTACTACTGTCACACTACAAGCACTACTACTGTCACACTACAAGCTCTACTACTGTCACACTGACAGCACTACTACTGTCACACTGCAAGCACTACTACTGTCACACTACAATAACTACTACTGTCACGCTACAAGCACTACTACTGTTACACTACAATAACTACTACTGTCACGCTACAAGCACTACTACTGTCACACTTCAACCACTATTACTGTCTCACTTCAAGCACTACTACTGTCACACTACAAGCACTACTACTGTCACACTACAAGCACTACTACTGTCACACTACAACACTACAAGCACTACTACTGTCACACTACAATAACTACTACTGTCACACTACAAGCACTACTACTGTCACACTGCAAACTCTACTACTACTGTCACACTGCAAGCACTACTACTACTGTCACACTGCAAGCACTACTACTGTCACACTACAAGAACTACTACTGTCACACTACAAGCACTATTACTGTCACACTGCAAGCACTACTAGTCACACTACAAGCACTACTACTGTCCCACCGCAAGCACTACTACTGTCACACTGCAAGCACTACTACTGTCACACTACAAGCACTACTACTGTCACACTACAAGCACTACTACTGTCACACTACAAGCACTACTACTGTCACACTACAAGCACTACTACTACTGTCACACTGCAAGCACTACTACTGTCACACTACAAGAACTACTACTGTCACACTACAAGCACTACTACTGTCACACTGCAAGCACTACTACTGTCACACTGCAAGCACTACTAGTCACACTACAAGCACTACTACTGTCACACTACAAGCACTACTACTGTCCCACTGCAAGCACTACTACTGTCACACTGCAAGCACTACTACTGTCACACTGCAAGCACTACTACTGTCACACTACAAGCACTACTACTGTCACACTACAAGCACTACTACTGTCACACTACAAGCTCTACTACTGTCACACCGCAAGCACTATTACTGTGATATAGTCCCCCTGTACATAGCCCACCCCTGTATATGGTGCTCTATAGACGGCCCACTCCAGTATATAGCTCCCCTGTAGATATAGTCCCCCTGTATATAGCTCCCCTGTAGATATAGTCCCCCTGTATGTAGCCCAGCAGATATAGCCCCCCTGTATATAGCCCAGCAGATATAGTCCCCCTGTACATAGCTCCCCTGTAGATATAGCCCAGCAGATATAGTCCCCCTGTATATAGTCCCCCTGTAGATATAGCCCCCCTGTATATAGCCCAGCAGATATAGTCCCCCTGTATATAGCCCAGCCCTGTAAATAGACACCCCCCGTAGGTAGACAAAGTCGTCGCCCCCCCCCCCCCAAGATACAGCCGCACACTTCTATAACAATTAAAAAAAAAAAAAAAAAACATTTCAAACTCACCTTATTCCCGCTCCCACGCCGTCCGGCAGCCATGGAGACCTGCTCTCTTCTGCGCAGGTCTCCAGGGGGTTGAACGCGGCGTCTATGAAAGGCGCTGATTGGCTGGGCAGGATGACTTTCCCTGCCAGTCAGTCAGCGCCTTTCATCGACGGAAGCGTCACTGGTACAAAAGGTACCAGTCGCTTCATTCGTGGAGAGGCGCTGAATGGCCGGGCATTCATTTCTTCCAATTGTACCTGTGTCCTTGCGACACAGGTACAATTATAGTGCAGGAGGAGGGGGCGCTGGCGCCCCCCTCTGAACTGCGGCCGGGGCAAGTGCCCCGCCTGCCCCCCCCCCCTAGCTACGCCCCTGGTCACACTAAAAGTACTACTACTGTCACACTACAAGCACTACTACTGTCACACTACAAGCACTACTCCTGTCACACTTCAAGCACTATTACTGTCACACTACAAGCACTACTACTGTCACACTACAATAACTACTACTGTCACACTACAAGCACTACTACTGTCACACTACAAGCACTACTACTGTCACACTTCAAGCACTACTACTGTCTCACTACAAGCACTACTACTGTCACACTACAATCTCTACTACTGTCACACTACAAGCACTACTACTGTCACACTATGAGCACTACTACTGTCACACTACAAGCACTACTACTGTCACACTATGAGCACTACTACTGTCACACTACAAGCTCTACTACTGTCACACTACAAGCACTACTACTATCACACTACTCGCACTACTACTGTCACACTACAAGCTCTACTACTGTCACATTACAAGCACTACTACTGTCACACTATGAGCACTACTACTGTCACACTACAAGCACTACTACTGTCACACTACAAGCACTACTACTGTCACACTTCAAGCACTATTACTGTCACACTACAATAACTACTACTGTCACACTACAAGCACTACTACTGTCACACTACAAGCACTACTACTGTCACACTTCAAGCACTACTACTGTCTCACTACAAGCACTACTACTGTCACACTACAATCTCTACTACTGTCACACTACAAGCACTACTACTGTCACACTATGAGCACTACTACTGTCACACTACAAGCACTACTACTGTCACACTATGAGCACTACTACTGTCACACTACAAGCTCTACTACTGTCACACTACAAGCACTACTACTATCACACTACTCGCACTACTACTGTCACACTACAAGCTCTACTACTGTCACACTACAAGCACTACTACTGTCACACTATGAGCACTACTACTGTCACACTACAAGCACTACTACTGTCACACTACAAGCACTACTACTGTCACACTACAAGCACTACTACTGTCACACTACAAGAACTACTACTGTCACACTACAAGCACTACTACTGTCACACTACAAGCACTACTACTGTCACACTACAAGCACTACTACTGTCACACTGCAAGATTTACTACTGTCACACTACAAGCACGACTACTGTCACACTACAATCTCTACTACTGTCACACTATGAGCACTACTACTGTCACACTACAAGCTCTACTACTATCACACTACAAGCTCTACTACTACTGTCACACTACAAGCACTACTACTGTCACACTATAATCTCTACTACTGTCACACTATGAGCACTACTACTGTCACACTACAAGCTCTACTACTGTCACACTACAAGCACTACTACTGTCACACTACAAGCACTACTACTGTCACACTGCAAGCTTTACTACTGTTACACTACACGCACGACTACTGTCACACTACAATCTCTACTACTGTCACACTATGAGCACTACTACTGTCACACTACAAGCACTACTACTGTCACACTACAAGCACTACTACTGTCACACTACAAGCACTACTACTATCACACTACAAGCTCTACAACTGTCACACTACAAGCACTACTACTATCACACTACAAGCTCTACTACTGTCACACTACAAGCACTACTACTGTCACACTACAAGCTCTACTACTGTCACACCGCAAGAACTACTACTGTCAAACTACAAGCACTACTACTATCACACTACAAGCTCTACTACTGTCACACTGCAAGCACTATTACTGTCACACTACAAGCACTACTACTGTCACACTACAAGCACTACTACTATCACACTACAAGCACTACTACTATCACACTACAAGCACTACTACTATCACACTACAAGCTCTACTACTGTCACACTACAAGCTCTACTACTGTCACACTACAAGCACTACTACTGTCACACTACAAGCTCTACTACTGTCACACTGCAAGCACTATTACTGTCACACTACAAGCACTACTACTGTCACACTACAAGCACTACTACTATCACACTACAAGCACTACTACTATCACACTACAAGCACTACTACTATCACACTACAAGCTCTACTACTGTCACACTGCAAGCACTACTACTGTCACACTACAAGCTCTACTACTGTCACACTACAAGCACTACTACTGTCACACTACAAGCACTACTACAAACACACTACAAGCACTACTACTATCACACTACAAGCACTACTACTATCACACTACAAGCTCTACTACTGTCACACTGCAAGCACTACTACTGTCACACTACAAGCTCTACTACTGTCACACTGCAAGCACTATTACTGTCACACTACAAGCACTACTACTGTCACACTACAAGCACTACTACTGTCACACTACAAGCTCTACTACTGTCACACTACAAGCACTATTACTGTCACACTACAAGCACTACTACTGTCACACTACAAGCACTACTACTATCACACTACAAGCACTACTACTATCACACTACAAGCACTACTACTATCACACTACAAGCTCTACTACTGTCACACTGCAAGCACTACTACTGTCACACTACAAGCTCTACTACTGTCACACTACAAGCACTACTACTGTCACACTACAAGCACTACTACAAACACACTACAAGCACTACTACTATCACACTACAAGCACTACTACTATCACACTACAAGCTCTACTACTGTCACACTGCAAGCTCTACTACTGTCACACTACAAGCACTACTACTACTGTCACACTACCAGTACTACTACTGTCACACTACAAGCACTACTACTATCACACTACAAGCACTACTACTATCACACTACAAGCTCTACTACTGTCACACTGCAAGCACTACTACTGTCACACTACAAGCTCTACTACTGTCACACTACAAGCACTACTACTGTCACACTACAAGCACTACTACAAACACACTACAAGCACTACTACTATCACACTACAAGCACTACTACTATCACACTACAAGCTCTACTACTGTCACACTGCAAGCTCTACTACTGTCACACTACAAGCACTACTACTACTGTCACACTACCAGTACTACTACTGTCACACTGCAAGCTCTACTACTGTCACACTACAAGCACGACTACTGTCACACATCAGTTCATTGTCACTCATTCATAAATTACCATTCACAGACATAGACATACTAAATACATCTATGCATTTTTGCAATCCAAGTACAGAACTAAAAGCCCAGGTCATTGACAGATCAGCATTTGGAAGCTGGAGGTAAATGTTTGCAGTAGTTGGAGATGGGCAGCCTGTAACGTGTGAAAGAGAAGAACCAATAGTTTGGCAAAGTAATAAACCAGCACCTCATCAGTCTACATTGTGTCCCAGATGTCCCATATGTATGTCACAGAGAGTAAATAATAAAAAAAATTAGTTTAAAAAAATGTTCCTTTGAGTAGATATTGCTGTTACATACTTAGTATGGCGCCCCTAGTGTTCTTTTGATTACCACTCAGAATATCCATCTAATGTATTCAGTGCCAATGAGAAGAAGCCCTTCTAGTGCGCAGATTCTTAATGGCTAGCCTGCACAATGGCAGGAATCACTCCGCCGCACAAAACTGGACACATTTGGTGGATGATCTGAGAGAGAATCAGAAAAACAGCAGGGGGCACTATAGTAAATATGTAACACACAGTAGCATTTTTTATTATAAATTATTCCAATTTGAAAAAAAAATGATATTTTTTCAAGAAATGTAATATTTAATCATGGGACTACCTCTTTAAATATACTTCTGTATACTTAGTCTTGTATGTGCATAGATTTTAATTTAGATTCTAGAGTAAATTTCACGCTGTATTGAATATATCAATGATCACAACTTTTATTTCTAAAATCTTTCAATAATTTCCTTAAAATGTCACGTTGTTTAACAACACATTTATATTCAAAGAATTTTGTATAAAAAAAGCCTAAAAGGCAAAACATGCAGGAAATATGACATCAAATGTATTAGTATAATTCTGGACAATGGAGTGAGGCTTTCTTGGAAATAAATATTTTGCTGTGGCTGTGGTAGTTCTCAAGAATCTAGCGACTTCACTAATGCCCAATATGTATACAATACAGTATTTGGTATCTTTTTCAGGGCAAAAGGGAGAAAACAATACAACTGTGGAAAAAGTTCCAGATATGTTGGACAACCATGAGAAAGAATCTGGGGACAACGAAGGAGGATGTCAAACAAGAGTAGGTGCGTTCAGCTCATTGTACATAAGTTAGGGTATGGCACACGGCAACGCCAAATACGTCTGAAATTATGGAGCTGTTTTCAGGCGAAAACAGCTCCTGAATTTCAGATGTTTTGACAAGTGCACACGATTTATGCGGCGTCCATTACGGACGTAATTGGAGCTGTTTTTCAATGGAGTCAATGAAAAACGGCTCCCATTACGTCCCAAGAAGTGACATGAACTTCTTTGAGGCGGGCGTCTTTTTACGCGCCGTCTTTTGACAGCGACGCATAAAATTACACCTCGTCTGCACAGAACATCGTAAGACCCATTGCAAGCAATGGGCAGATGTTTGCAGACAGTTTGGAGCCGTTTTTTCAGGCGAAATTCGAGGCGTAAAATGCCTGAATTACGTCCGTAAATAGGGCATGTGAACATACCCTTACAGTGAAGTTTATCTTTGAAGTCACTGTAAGGTGATAATACTTAGTTAGCTTTGTGTGAATCAGCTCGATGACCGTCATCCAGCAACACTGGTGTCGAGAGCTTTAGGCAAGAGTGGCAAGTGCCCCGATCCTCACAGTTATGAAAATTGGTAACATACAGAGATACAGTATGGGCCCCTAGATTTGTATGGGAGCCACATTCGGGAACCATGTGATACGGTCAGGTGCATGAGGCCTTATAGTAATGTGTTTAAAAGCTTCTAAGACCAGTAAATGTGTTGTCACTGACATTGGAGCGGATAGTGGATTACACCATGGTTAATTTCGGATGGCGTCTTACATAATAACATAGTATTATAGTTAGTATGTTTGAAAAATGACAGAAGTCCATCAATTTCAACCTATAATTCTATATTGTTCATCCAGAGGAAGGTGAAAACCCCTATAAGGTAGTTGCCAATTCACACTTATTAGGGGGACCCATCTCTAGCAATCTTGTACTAATAACTTGCGATATTATATATTTTAAGATCCAGGCCCCTTTTAAACTATTTCAATGAATCAACCATCAAAACATCTTGTCACAGATAGATTCATAGTCTCACTGCTCTTACAGTAAAGAATCCCGATTTATTTTGGTGTAGAAACTATCTTTAGACATAGTGAAAACATGCTTTTCATGGTTACAGGCCTACCTAGAAAAAAACCAGTAGAAAGATCTCTGTACTGTCCATTCATAAATGTGTACATAGTGATTAGATAAGTCATCTTTTTTCCAAACTTAATTACCCAAAGTTTGATAACCTTTCTGGGTACTAAAATCCACCCATTCCCATAATTACAGTTCTTTCGTCACCTTTTTTGTGGTTTTGACTGGTGACTTAGGGTATGTTCACACGAGGTCATTACGTCCGTAATTGACGGACGTATTTCGGCCGCAAGTACCGGACCGAACACAGTGCAGGGAGCCGGGCTCCTAGCATCACAGTTATGTACGACGCTAGGAGTCCCTGCCTCGCTGCCGGACAACTGTCTCGTACTGAAAACATGATGACAGTACAGGACAGTTGTCCGGCAGCGAGGCAGGGACTCCTAGCATCGTACATAAGTATGATGCTAGGAGCCCGGCTCCCTGCACTGTGTTCGGTCCGGTACTTGCGGCCGAAATACGTCCGTCAATTACGGACGTAATGACCTCGTGTGAACATACCCTTATAAAGAGGTAAAACTATGTTCTAGTCAAATATATCTATTCATTTGATGCGTCCTATGATTTTGTTTGCCTTGGCAGCAGCTTTCTGGCACTGGTTACTAAAGTTAAGTTTACTGTCAAGCAATACCCCAAAGTCCCAATTTAATATATAATGGGTCAATTAACCCACAAACCAAATGTTATCCATTGGAGTCCAGCAGTACCAAGGTACATCTTAGTTTTAGAAATTCAACCCCATTGGTTAAAGATATCCCGTCAGTATCTAACTGCAAGGAACAATCGAATAACTTATGTACTCATCCCAAATGGGAAGAATATTTGATAGATGTTTTTTACATGCTGTATTAGTAAATAAAGAAAAAAATATGTTTTTAATTATATCCCACATTTACACAGAAATAGATGGAGACATAGCTCTACTTCCTAGTACAGACGACATAAGTAAGCAGGACAAAGATCAAGATGGAGATAAAAATGAAACGCCAGATATATTATTGTATGAGCAAAGCCGCCATCCAAATGAAACTGGCACAGAAGATATTTTGTCTGAAACCGAAGAAGAAAATACATCCATAGAGACCGACACCGAATATGGAGACGGGTCATATGATGAGCAAGATAATGGACCCCAGCAGTCCCTAGCAGTTAGTCCAAGTGGCAGCCATCTTGAATCTAACGAAATGGCTGGAAGTAGGCCAGATATCTCTAGGCACAGTTACTCTAGATATGACACTGTATCATACCGTAAAATCCGGAAAGGAAACACAAAGCAGCGGATTGATGAGTTTGAGTCTATGATGAATCTGTAATTTCAATACTGCAATGATACCCACCACCATTACTAAATAGAAGGAAAAACAAGCCACATTCCTTATGTGCCTTCACCCAGATCTGCCCAAATTTTGCCCCAATACATCAAACGAAGACAACAGTGTTCAATGGGGCAAATAATCCAAATCTACAAAATGGTATAAATAGAAATATTAGCAACAGTAACAAACTATATATTGATGAACATATGACATTATTGTCTGGGAATCTACTGACAACTTTGACGTGATGGGACAAAGACCGTCAGCGAAAATCACAGCATTGAACTGCCCTCTTACCCGTAGGAGCGACGATAATAATACTTGACCCTACCCATTCCCCCTATTCTCTCTTTACAAATCTTAACTGGATTACGAACCTCAGGACTCTTGGCAACCACTATACATTTAGAAAACATTTAGCTTCATAGTTTCTTAACTTGGACTTCCCATTTTGATATCTAGCATAGACAAACCTATTAACCTCATTTATATAACCAGAATTGGATGCAATATTTCTAACATTGGTTTTGTGGTCTGTGATATATTTCCTGTTTGATTGAATTATGCAGGGAATGCCAGAGGATCTATGTCGGCAAGACTTTTGCATTACATCTTCAAACGTGTACATTCATAGTGGGTATATAATCTGATTATATTTTCTTTCAAGTTAAAAGGGTGCAGAATAGTATTAATATACTATATGCCATAAGTTATGTATTACTGTAGTAATAACATGTGCAAGCTGATTAAATAAACTCCACTGCATACACATTGTATAATTACTATTACATATCTATAATTGAAAAATATCTAGCCCCCGGAAGGAAGCAAAACGTCTCTCTAGTGCCACTTATAAGTGACTAACCTGTACGTCAAGGACCGACCCTTTATAGAGCCTTGAGACATGACTGTGTCTGGGTTGGCTATTGCCCCAAGTCAGGGTCGGATATTGACTTATATAGGGTAGTCACCTATAGGTGGTATTAGAGAGAAAATACTTATTTTTTCTGAAGAAGAGCATTTTTGCAAACTTTTTCCCAGGGAGCATTGCCCTTAAGACCCCCTACCAGCTTGATGTCCACAAAGAGAATGAGTTCCAATATATATGTGGAATCTGTGTGTATTTATTTTCTTGAGGCTATCTCTTAGTTTATATTGCAATCTGTTTCAGTTCAGGCTATTACAGAACCCGTTACTTTGGTATGATTAGCTACATATACTGAAGCAATCACAAGAAATGATATCTGCTGTATGGGAGTCTGCTTCTCTATTCTGCACAGGCTTGTTTTAGAACTCTTTCATATATCACCTGAAAACTTGAGAAAATTGCCCAATGTTATTAGGCTGGTTTAATATGCAATATGCGGTTGGGTTATTGTTCCAATGCATCTAAAAATGAAAATCTACTGTTTTAAGTCTACAGCTACTATACAGACCTATGCATCCTCATGGTAACAGACTACAAACACACTCTGTATATTCTGATCCTGAAATCATATTGCCTCCCATATGTCTCCTTCTACTTGCTGACCTACCAAATGCATATTAGTAGGAAGTAGGGATGCAAGGGAGGGTCAGACTACACAGACTACAGTTTGTTGTCTGTTACCATGGAGGCACATAGGTCTGCATAGGAGGTGTAGACACAAACAGATAAGAGATTTTTAATTCAGGCAAATTGCAAAATGAATCATATACTATAACATAATTGGGCCCAGAGGCTGGAATCTGAATAAAGTGCAGCCTTCTAATGCAAATTCCCATTCCCAGAACTGGGAAACAAGCAGGAACGAATGCAGGATTTTGTCCAGGGGGGTTTTACGGACAAACACACATGTACCCCTGTAACATTGCTATTCCCATTTGATGCCCCCATTAAGAGACGGTCACACAGCTTATATTTCCAGCCACAGTGCCCCCAGAGCAAATTCCCTACCATTCTACATTCTCATGCAGCTCTCCTCTACTTCATGTGAGTGGCCACTCAGGTTGCTAACATGTACAATAACGTCCTGTTCAGTGCCACTCAGGATTGAAGAGACGTCTACTGTAATAATTGCATCCAAAGAAAGTGTGAAAGTGATAAATTCATCTAGAACGCTTGTCATAGGTGAAGAGTACTGTTACATGCCCCCATACATTACATGGAAACCGGTGAAAACCATATTTTTCTATGTGAATTCTCACCTGTAATCACAATGTCTGATGCCACTGAATAATAAAATACAGATTGTGCCTGGACTGTAACATAGCAACGATCCAAGAATGGACTGGGTGAAAAATGCAGATCTGCATAGTCCTGAATATTCTGCTGTTGTCATTGAATCTCCTCCAAGCTGCTTCCTGTACATGACGTAAATATATATTGCCAACCAGTCATCTCTACCTATCCCATCAGTGAGCCTGTGGCATGCTTGTGTCATGCATGCTGCTGCATAGGCTCAGTCTGCAGCCTCTCCTGTGCCTAATACCTGCATATAGGTATCTCCAGCATCCTGCTCACAATTTGTAATGATCTAAATAACTATATTCTGACAGAGGTGACCTAGCCTCACCTCACCTGGGCAATTTGTAAGGTAACTAAACATTTCATGTACATTTCAACTATAAAAAAAAATCTAACATGAAAAAGTGAAAGTATAGACGTTTTATCTAAAAATCATACAAAGATAAACAACTAAGGAAATAGGAATTTCTTTGGCTCGTATTCTACATAAAGACGTCTTTCTTTTCACACCGTCAGTGCTAAAAAACAATCCCAGTTTTTGTGTGTTTTTCTGGTTCCTACCAAGCACTAACAGAGCTGTATTGATAGTAGAAGCCTGAATAAATGTATGTTTTGCTAGCAGAACAATCGCCTCTCTGTACATCTTTGGAGCCATAAACTGCATGTTTACAGAATTATGTAATTCTGCATGACCGTTAATAAGTCATTCCATTTTTCACTTTACATCTAAACCTGTAGACCTATAATCTTCAACCTCTGGCACTCCATCGGTTGCAATATTGCAACTCCCAGCATGCGCTGACAGTCTCCTTCAATAGATCTAGCTTTGTATTTCGACAGCATCATATCTATTACTTTTAGCAGCGATGTAAGTAGGTCATGTGGCTGCTGTACGCAGCTGAGCCTTGAATGTCATATTAATCCAACCAGGGGGTCGGGATGGTGGTGTTTGAAACGAAAAAAGTTTTAAAAAAAATACAAACCAA
This sequence comes from Rhinoderma darwinii, assembly GCF_050947455.1. Taxonomy (NCBI): domain Eukaryota; kingdom Metazoa; phylum Chordata; class Amphibia; order Anura; family Rhinodermatidae; genus Rhinoderma; species Rhinoderma darwinii. The sequence goes on along the minus strand of NC_134692.1, from coordinate 24,021,604 downwards.
TTATAAAGTTATTTTATCCCTTATAACGTGGCCACTTATAATAAGAAAATAAATAAATAAACTAAAAATCCTAGACAACCCTTTTAAATGATAAAAAAGGAAGCTCACTGTATACAGCTCCCATCTAGATCAATACCAGCTCTATGAATCTGTAGGTAAGAAGCTCCCCTATTGGCAGTTGCTGGTAGTTACAATTTTATCTTTTTATTTTGTGATAGGCAGCAGGGTATTCGGATCTCCTTAGAAGAAAACCAGAGGTTCAACCCCTATAAAGATATACGATACTGGTCCTGGGTGGCAGGCCGGAGGCCCAGTTACTGAAAGATTGCCCGCAAGGTACCCCTCTATGAGCCGAGACGGATAGATCTTGTTTAAGATCCAGCCAGTTCCCGGTGGTTGACACTTCATTAAAGTGCCCGGCATGTTCTGTTACTTTCCCCTGCAGCAGCCGCTGTGTATGTATAATCAGAATATATAGTCAGAAATGTATAGCCAATCCCGGAAAACAGCTGATCGCCAGGGGTTTGAGCCTTTTTCGATTTAAAAAGGGGTTGTCTTTATGAGACATCTCCCGTAACACATGAATAAAACAGGCACAATATGTATTAGTGAAAATAACGTTATATAACAAACACTAAAAATGACTACACAATAATTGCTATCGTCCAAAAATAATTTATTTTTATCATCCACCCAATTTATACATTAAAATAAAAAATTAACAGTCCACTCATAGGGACAATGGTCAATTAAATCATACGGGATGACATAAGAGGATTTCTGTACTTTATCTGCTGGAAAAAGTAAGTTAATATAGAGTGTTCTGCCACCAGTTCATCAAGAACGGGACTGCGGGACCCCTCATTCTCAGTGTGGAAATCCAATCAATCCCCCATTAAATAATATATTTACTGATATTGATAAAATAAAATTTTCATACGAAATATATACTTTATTAAAATATGATGGAATCGTTTTTTTTGTAAGTTGTTTCCTTTAAAACAGCAATCATGTGACTTGTGACTTTTTGCCCCCTCAAGGAAATGCTAAAGTTGCATAGTCAATCTGATCTTTCCTCGTGGCCCCAGACTTAGGCCTAAGTAAATTTATTGCAAGATCATTCTGAATAATTTTTTAGATGGCCAGTCAAAATGGCATTGAAAATGGTTTGGTCTTCGAGAGGGGTGGTCCTCTCAAAAGAAGATGGCCTGTATAAATAGCATATGATATAACTGAAAATCTCTCACAGGAAATCTAATCTAGGTAAAGGTGGTCTTGCAAAAAAGAGAAGTTTCATTGTATGTATTCTTACCACTTCTATGGATGGTCACAGACAGGCAGAGGTCTCATCCACACCAATGCTCTGTAGAACATCTGCCTGTCCTCAGACCCCCTGAGTGGTGAACACTTACCATTGTTTAAATACTCACACATTTAGGGCCATCTTTCTAAAAAGTTTGTGCGTATAATAGTCTAGATGTCTAGACTAATAATCTTACAGTCTCTCGCCCCATTTACCACCATGTCATTTAGCAACCCTAAGCCAAGAGAGAAGTTTTGCAGCCAAACAGGTTGAACCAACAGTTCAATGTATATTCTTCAGAGCATGTGACCAGCAATACATATCTTTATATGGAAACTAAAAAACATAATGAAGCCAAATTCCTCCTGCTGCTCATCTAGTCTTCCTTTAAGAAGAAATATTTGTGTGTTTCTGAATTTCCTCTTTCTAGATGTTTCTTATCTCCCATGGTTAAGACCTCTCAATCCTCACAGTGCATTGTATATAAATTACTGCTCCAGAAGCATATATGTATGTATATAGATAGACACAAAAGTTCACATTTCTTTACCTTTTTTAGCATTTTTCTGAGGGTTTTATGAGTCCATTCATGCTGGAAGCTTTAGCTGCTTTTCTTAGCCTGTGGGAGGGTCAGCTGCTTGTATGTCTGTTTCTAACCCTGCACACACTGTAATGACCCATGGACATGTCCGTATTTTCATCTCTCCGTTAATACTGTCCATAAATACGGATCCGTAGTCATCTGTAATTCATCCGTATATACGAAAGGGTATAAATACGGTCCGTATTGTATCCGTATTTGATTCGTATATACGGATCCGTAAAAAAATAGGGAAGCTGCAAATGATGTCACCAACATGTTTCATAGCAACGCTTCCGTAAATATGGACGGTTTGCGGATGCAAATCCGTAGCCGTCTGTATTTACGGAAGCGCCCATAGTCTTCTCTGGGAGTGTCCATGCTGTAATTACGGACAAGAATAGGACAGGTTCTATCATTTTTTCAGCACGGACACCCATCCGTAAAAATACTGAAAGGTGTCCGCGGCCAATAGAAATGAATGGGTCCGTAATTACATTCCGTAATTATGGATGAAATATACGGTCGTGTGCATGGGGTCTAAAGTAACATGAATAGGATCCTTTCACTCATAAACACTCACCGACCTCCATCCTTGAAGAGTTACTAATTTTGTAATGAGGGATTGAAGATTTGCTTGGGAGAAATATAATACGGGACCTGCACTTCACTCCGGCAACATCAGGATCGGCTAATAAAACATAAGGTAATAGGGAGCAACTGTGCAGGGAGGGAGGGGTAAGTAATATTTAGTGCAGCGCTAGGGACACAAGGGGGTGGAGCATGACCAGTATTTTAGGGGAAGAAATGTGGGAATAAGCCAGTCACAGACATGACACACACAGAGATCTAGAGACCATTAATATTAGCATGACGGCACTAAGAAGTGGATATTAAAGGATTATTTCCACCTTAGACATTTATGGCATATCCACGGGAGACCCCCTTTTAGTATTAAGTGCATCTATAGAAATGCCATACATTTAATTTTTGTTTTTTGTTTTGCCTGCAATATGCCTCTAAGCTAGAAGGATATATTGCAATTTGGAAATAACCTGTGTTGTCATGTTGCCATTCTCATAAATAATATTTAACATAAATGGCTCCCTCCCCAGCATAAAAAGTGTAACTATCCGCAAACATTTATACATGGCTAATATAGTAACAATCTGTACAGATTTAGTCTTCCCAGTACCAGTATGTGCAACCACATGGTATCATATCATCTTATTATAGTTGCCAGAGGGGTAACTTGAAGTTACTGGGTCCCAATGCAAAATCTGTAACAGGGACCCCAACTATGACACTTAATATATAGAACTGGTCTTCCTATACAGGGCAGAGGGACCATTTGACCTCCTTCAGGCTCCAAGGCGAAGGTGCAATCGCAACCTCTGTGCCCCCTATAGTTACGCCCCTTATTTTTATGAGACTTTAGATGCCTGCTATTGTAATGGGTTGAGAATAATTAAAAATTCCTAAAACCCATCAAAAAGTTGCTACAAATGTAGACCATACAAAAAAAAAAAACAACCAAAATAAAATGTATTAGTAAATTCTGCAATACTTCATTTAAAAGAAAGAAAGAAATCTTGAGTTACAGTATGCATAACAGGACAGTACCTGCAGGTGGCGCCGTTTCCTTTTGCATTTTACATGATGGCCAAATACAGAATTTACAGAACGTGCTCTGTAACTCCTCCTGACGACTTTGAAAGCAATAATTTTAATTTTTTAAGACCATCGCAGTTAAAAACCCATATTTGACAAGAAATGTTAAACTTTGAGCACATAAGCTGCTTGCATGTGATATTGTCTGAATAAATCTTGTACTAAAATTCCATTGCAATTACTAAAATATCTTAACGAAGCTTAATTTTTTATTCTCTGGCCCGTTGAAAAGGCACATTAGGTAAATTGTAGTTAAGGTAATATTCTTACCGGGGGCTGTATTTGTGAGTTATCCCCTCCCTTCTGGTCCTCAGCTGTGTCATGTGACGAGTAATAAGACTCTCCAACTACCACAGCGTCTCGTGTGTGGACAGGAAGTCAGTTTCTCCATTTATTCCTATAAGACTCATATCGAGGCTGTGATAGGATGCAATAGAGAAACTGACTTCCTGTCCACACACGAGACGCTGTGGTAGTTGGAGAGTCTTATTACTGGTCACATGACACAGCTGAGGACCAGAAGGGAGGGGATAACTCACAAATACAGACACCGGTAAGAAGATTACCTTCACCACAATTTACATAATGTGCCTCTCCAATGGGCCAGAGAATACATTTTTTTTAGGGAGGGCTCCTTTAAAAGTAAAAAAAAATTAAATTAAGGGATAGGTGGCAGCTATGTAATAATAGAGGTCATTCAAACAGATGAATGTGCAAAAACTCAACAAAAGCGGTTTGTGGTAAGACAAAATCATGAAAAAGATATATCGATGACATAAAAACATGGCGGAAAGGCACAGAAAAGTAAAGCAATAAATCCAGTTTAAGGAAACGGCACACAAAAAACAAATAAACATTAGCTAAACATTGTAAAGGCTTTATGCTTTCATCTTCACTGTTACTGTATGGTTTTTACATCGTAGCAGTTGGTGGCTGTGATACATATTGGGCACCAGATCCTCTAGTGCGTCCAGGTGCTGACACAAAAATAGGACTAAGTCCAGCTGAAGGCAACCCCATTCGAAGCTGATTTTCATAAGTCTTGTCTATTTTCTTTCCTTACACATATCAGCTGGCATATGGGAATAGCAGGTGGAACTAATGCCTCATGTGAGCCAACAAAAATGAGAAAAACATTTTATATTTCCAAATAATTTTAGTTACTTTAAAAAAAACAAACAAAAACCCCAGCAACAAATCAATCAAAGACAAATAAATAATTTTGAGGTTCATACCAGGAACACATCAGAATTACCCAAAAATAAACTGTTCTTTGTAACAACAATGTCCATTATAGCTTAAACAACAAAATCAGTGAAAGTCCCAAAATTCCCATTCTTTTTGTGTTTTGGTCATTTTTCCAATTTTTCGGGAACCTTAATAAAAGTCTCTCCACAGTCCTGTTTACAGTCAGACCTAAGTTCTGTCTGTTTTAGAAATCGAAAAAAAACAAACAAGTTCTATGTAACCATGTCGCTCCATTCAGTGTTACGAAAATATAGAATATTCTTCAGAATGATTTTTCACCTTCATTGAGCAAAGTACGTCTCGAACTTCCACTTCTGAAGTTGATTTGTAGGGCTGCACACATTGATTCGCACTTGTCTATGAGAAGGTTCTACCTCCAGGCACATTGGATGCTTTGCATTTTCTAGAACTAAATGACTTGCCTGTAAGAAAAAAAAAATCTTATATCCAAGAGTCAAGGATTGGCAAAACCTGTAAAGTAGACGACAACATGGAGCAATTTGCCTATTAGAACCGAAGTTGGACATTGGAGGGAGGTCTTGCAAATGACTGGTCTATCAACAAGAATATATTAGACTGTGTGGTGTCAGTATTCTCTAACCACAAACTCAAAAGCCACCTTGGCTATGGTGGCCATTGTTTATGTCCCCTTAGCGGTTGTCATATACAGAAACGTATATGACGATAAATGGACCATGTGTCTGGTTCATGAGTCTCGGGTCAGGACCATATAACATACGGTAAGTATAATTGTCCAAATAATTTCCTATCGTTGTCCTTTGACTATGCAGGTGGTGTTTTGGGCACAGAAACATAGTCTGGTACATGTCTACAGATATCTCACGGACACCATTGTCCAGTCCTCAAGTCATCACATTCACTGCAAGAGCATTGGGACCAGTCCAGATTAGGTCATGGCACAGAGGTTTTCCAATGTGTTTGAATTTCCGTGTGTGATATTGGGTGATACTGCCATTAGCCGTCTATTTTCTGTCCATGCCCAGCCTTACTTGGATCGAAAATTGTGCCATGTAAGACCAATTTGTACAATAACGCTTGCTATAAGTATATACGAGGGTGAGTCGAAAATTATCCACACTCAGGTTATATTAAAACTTTTGTTGGCCGCACTGTCTTATCAGCGCTTTCCATACGAGGTCGCTGCCTCCCCAGTCACTGCCGTGCAGGTTTAAACGTGTTACGTCTGTTTATTTGTGACTACGGTGCGAAAAACAATGGCTGCCCCACTTGTGATTTGTATGAAATAAGAGCAGCGTGCAGTGTTTCGTTTTTTGTGGTCTGAGGGTGCGTCTAGTGCCAATATTTATGGAAGACTACAGTCAGTGTACAGTATGGATAAAGTGTTTTGTCGCGAAGAAGTGTGTATGAATGGATAGAAAAGTTCAAAGAAGGTCACACAAGTGTCAGCCATGAAGAAGGAGCCGGACGCCGTCCACGTCCACGACTGATGACAACATTGAGCGTGAACGCGAAGTAATTCTATTGGATAGACTGTCACATGTTTGGTCACCTGAAAGAAGCCCTACGAGGACGAAGATTCACGTCTAGTGAAGAGAAGACAGCAGTGCATTCGTGACTCGCAGCTCAGCCTAAAACATTTTCTTATGTGGGAATACGAGAGTTTGTTGAGAAATGGACAAAGTGTATTCAAAAGCAGGAGATTATGTCAAAAATTATCTATTTGTCTTTTCTGAAAGTTGATTAAAATAAATTCTACAGCCAGAGTGCGGATAATTTTGGACTCACCCTCATATATATATATAGAAAATTTGGGCAATCACAAGTAGCTGAGAGGATTAGCCTATGCACATGGCTCAAAAGAGAAAGACTGGTGGTTGAGCTGCTGCCAATGGCAAGTATAAACTGTGCTAAGTGAGATACCCGCTGAACAACTGGCAATGAACAGTGAATGCAGATGGCCTCTCAGGTGCACAGGACTATCAGGACTCCCAGCTGCAGATCTACAAGGTTGTGTTTGCTTTCTTAATCTTAATGACGCTTTTGTCAGGTTGATAATGACTCAGGGTGAAGCAGGGCTGGTTACCTGGCACAGGATCTGTAAAGAGTGGCTCACACAATGCAAATATCTTACCTGGGCGGACATATTGTATGTGAACTGCTTCCTTCTACAGAGTGTGAAACATTGTTTACTTACTAGCACAGGCTGGAACGCTGTCAGGGACCCGTGTAACCAGCGCAGGTTGCTGTTCAGGTTGTCGCATGGTAATACAGTCACTTTGTTTTTTACTTCGACGGACGAAATGCAAAGATCCTTTTGTTTAATTAATCTTAACCAGGTGAAGTTAAACTGCTGGTTCTGTGGTGAGAATAACAAGACATATTCCTTCACTACTCAGGTTAAAAAGGTCGCTATTTAAAGGAACTCTCAAGGAATACTGATACATTGTGTTATGTCTAGTGCAGGACCAGAGGGGGCGGAGCATGACAGGGATTCAAAGAACATCAAAAGAGAGAATCCCAGTGTCATGCTCCGCCCCTTCTGGACCTGCACTAGGCATAATACAATGTGTCTATTTAGCCTGGAGTGTGCCTTTAATAAATTAACCAGCAGAAATGGCTGCCACTTATATATATATGTGTATATATATATATATATATATGTTCATACAACTCATAAATCAATTATTACATTGGAGAGAATTTATTAACCAATTAACACCACTTTCTGGTTTAGAAAATGTTTTAGATTTTGGCGTACGCCATATTTGCGCTAAAATGTAGGCCTCTATACACTTTTCAAAAGTGCCTGTGGTTAACTGGAAGGTGGGGGGCACCACTGGAGCACCAGATTTTATTAGAATTGACATCATAGATTTCAATTTCTGTTATTAGAACAGCCCAAGATTCGCCAAATTTACTAAGAGGCGCGCGCCTTTTAAAAAATTTGGCGCATCTTCCTCCAATGCAAATCAATTTAAGACTGGCATATAAAATGACGATATTAATAAATATCTCCGATTGAGTTTTATTAAAATTCATCAGCAAATTCATCAGCAAATTCTAAGCACCCCCATAAATTAACTTTATACCCTAAATTAGACTATAAGCCTGTGCACCACGGGTTAAGATCTTAAAGTGACCCTCTACTGAGAAGGTCACTTTTCAGGAAATGTCAAGGGTTACAAAGTAGCGGTATTCAGATCTGCAAGCTATTATAGCAGTGGTCATGGCGGTGGATGTCCCCATAACTTCACACTGGGAAGTTGTAAGGTATGGCAGTCTGAATCCAACTCCAGGGACTGTTATTGATCTTCTATGGACAGTGTTCTGTCCCTACACCGCAATGATTTTAGTATTTACTAAAACAGACTTGTGCAGAGAAGTGTCCGGTTCCCTGTAAATTATTTATAATGATGTCATAGCGATGCAGATCCATAAATGACATACCTGCTTATTGGCATCACACGACTCAAGGACTACAGTTGAGTTTTGTAGAGATAGACATTTACCTAACGCAATGTTTTTTACCTGAAAGGAATATATTGAGATTTAATCAAGTGTAATAAATGAAGATAAAGAGCAAACATTACATATTAGAATTGTATACATTGTATACTTCCCCTATTGATTTGTTAAATTCTTGTTTACCTGCGCAGCAATACAAATTTTGATCTGATCGTCTTGAGGCTCATCAAGCTCAGACACTAATCTCCATTAATAATATGGAGGTTGTCAATGACCTGGTCCATTTACCAACTTCTATGCTCTATGTACTTACTTAAAGGTTATTGATCTTATCATAATCCCTTATTATATAGAAGCCGATCCGGAGATCAACTGATCGCAGAAGGCCTGGCTTCAAAACCCCCTGATGATCAGCTGTCATTGCTGTATCTGGCTATAGCTTTAATTTATAGTGGGCATGACAGGGGAAATATACTATTACATGCTGGCCATGAAAAAGAATGTCTATCCAAGCAATACATCAATGGTCAGGTGTGCCAGAATAAAAGCCGCTGTTTGAAGCAGCTCTCCACTCTGGCTCATAGAGGAGGGGTCTTCATTACATCTATGTAACTTAATAATATTTTGACAAATCTAGCCCTAAAGGTCTATTTTTTTGGTTTTTTAAACGTGCTTTGTTTTCAAGATTATTCATCGGTACGTATAAGGTTGATAAAGTGGTTGATATATTGTTATTTTATAATAGTCATTTTAAGCCATTTCTTTCGTGTTGGTTAGAGATTTACTACATATCACCCGAAACTGTAATTCAAAGAGAAAAAGCTCTGCAAAGATGTAGTCTATTTATTACCTTAGCTGTACTCTAGTTCCCCCTAGTGGTAATTACTTATATTACACCAAGAAAAACAACAACATGCTTATTTCATATAATTAAATTAAAACAGAATTCTAATAATGTGACACATAAGAGAGCAGGTAAATGCTGGATTATCAGCACTTTTATATGATCAACCTAATATAAATTAGAATGGCAATAAATTAGACACATTTAAGTGAATGTATGACAATATATTTAGCTTCATCTTCCCTATGGATGTGCAGTCGGCCGGAGGAGATGTGTCAGAAGGGGTGGTTACGCTTGTTAATTTACCGAATGTTACCAGAACTATTCCCAATTATAAGTGGAAATGCCAAATTTTATGCAGAAACAAGACCCATGATATAAGCAACATTGCACAATGGATCCTTGCAAGGTATGATAGCAGGTGATACTTATTCCAGGCTTTAAAGGCTTTTCACAATAACATTTATCAGCTATTCACAGGATAAGCAAAAAATATTTCATCGCTGGGGGACCACCACGATCACTAGGACAGGAGTCCTGAGTCCCCCATTACTCCTCACCCATCCAGCCGCGGTGAAGTGGAGTTTGCATGGAGTGCTGCTGTTCCATTTAAACTTTATGGGACTGACTGAAACAGCCCAGCGTGTGCATGCCCAGCCGCCACTCCATTCAAATGCCGTCTATGGCACTCGGGTGGGTAAGGAGGAATAGCGGAATTTGGAAACCCTGTTCTACTGATCAGTGGGGGTCTCAGCGATCAAACATTTATCTTGTGGATAGATGATAAATGTGTTTGGTGATAAAACCCCTTTTATTTTATAGGATCATATGCCGTATATGTGCCATAAAATCACAACACATATAAATATAATTTTCTATGATAGGCACTCACCACTCCTTTGGCTCTGGCCATCGGGGCATGCAGATCTGGGTAGACATTGTCTATGTACCATTTAAAGCTCTTGCATTGTAATCTCTTCCTCAGATCCTTTTGCTCTGTCAGGTCACCAATGTTTGTAAGTTCCTGTAGAAGATGGTAACCATGACCATAGAAAAGCTCCTTGTAATCGTCCAGCCAGACTTCTGCGACACGAGCCAGGTTCCTCTCTACAGTTTTCACCCGATCCTTGGGGAATGAGTACGGGTTGTCATTCCTAAAGATATGGCCGACTCTGGAGCACGGGATGATCTCTATTTCTCCACCACACATCCAAACCTAAAATACCAGAGAAGTCAAATATATTTAAAGAAATCTCCACCTACATAATTTTTTTTTACAAATATAAGTTTAATATGATCATTTGAAAAATTGTGGTTTAAAGGTGTTGACCCATCTGGGCACTGTATTTTCATAAGTCCTTCATTCGTGATGGATTTGCGGCAGATTCGGTATCGAAAAACTGCAATAGAGTACTATACATATGAATGGAGTTTCCGAAACCGTATACACATGTAGCTATATTTCAACTGCAGATTTCAGGGCATTCTGTGGGTTTTCATATCAGCAGCATGTACTGTAAATTGCGTTGCAGTGGATTTTGCTGCAGATTTACAGTGGCTTTGTGGTAAATGTCTGAACTCACACTTAGGAGTTCCGAGTGTAGCAATGACTTATATGCTGTGTATAGCTTCTAGGGGTTGAACTACTGGTGTATGGGCATAACTGTGGCATTGGCACTTGTTAGTTCAGATCACTATGGAGCACATATGTAATGACAGCTATTAGCGGCATCCAATAAAGTGTGTGGTACCAGCTACTTGAAGAAGAACAACTATTAAAACAGCCTTCTCAAAACCCTCCTCCTCTACATAGTTCCCACATCTCCCCTGCAGTGATGCTGTGTAGCTGTCACCCGCAGTCACCACAATGGGGAGACAAATAACTATTCATCTGTAACCTACAGGAGAAGGCACTATGATTATGGAGGTTGTTTCCTGGGAAGGAGATTCGGCCTGTACAAGAAGGGTATGTGTGAAGTTTTTCTAGTCAGTGCGCATGTGAGGAGAACTGTTCTAGAGATAGCCTGTGTGAGCTGTCTACAGATAACTTGTGTGCAGAGGAGCAGGCCAGTAAGTACCCTGAGTGGGAGCAAAGCTGGAGCTGAGTAGACAAGGCAGCCAGATAAAGGGGATCAAAGTGAAGATCTGCGCTGGTGTGAGGTCTCCAGAAAAACAGTAGTCGTCCATACAGAAAAGAGCGTAATAGAAAGGGAGGTAAAGGGAGCAGCGTCCCAGACTATATTGTGAGGCCTAAGATGTCCCGTTGGATAATTCTGATATTATACTCAGTTTTATTGAAAGAGACTGTTCTGATACCAAGAGGGATTTTCCAAGGCATTGCAGCATCCTGATTATCACTGCTGCTAGGAGTAACGGACTAACTAGATATATATATACATATACACATATATATTCAAGTTGTTGCACTACTAAAGCTTGTTTGCATTCACAATAAATGCCTAGTCATTTGTCGCATGTCCACCTACACCTAACATGGCTGCCTGCAGCTCCTCCTGGCGATAACGGCTGATTGGCAGGGGCTATTTTTTTTTTTAAAAGGGGAAATCTGGCAAAACTCCTTTAAATCTTGCTAAACCTCTTTTGGCTTTAAGTTAAGATTATCCAATTCCTAGTATCCAGATTGTCTGATTTGACTTGTAGCACAAAGCTGAATTGACACTGTCCCGTCCATAGAGAAGGGCGCAGCAATTTGGTAGCAGTCATGCTAAGTTTCCACCAGGCTATGATTCTATAGATTCATTTTCAGAATATTCTGAAACTAAAGTTGATTAGTAAGCATTGGTTCATTTATGCTCAGGCCTGCAAGATATGAAATTGCTTTTGCACCCCTTTAACATTATCACTGTGCTGTATCAAATGCTATAAAATAGTAACAAATGGTAAAAAAAATTTTTTATTGATAGTGAAAAATACCTTAAATGATATTTCCATGTTTTCTCCTCCCCAAACATCCAAGCCAGGGTCATATGTACCAAGTTCATAGAAATATTTTCTATCAATGGAAAATAGTCCCCCAGCCATAACTGGACATCTGAAACATTAATAAAAAGAAACAAATAAGAAATGATATTATTAAATAAAGGATTTTGGATACAGTTTTTATACTCCAGCTCCAAAGCAGCGATGCATTACTACATTCTGAAGCCTCAATTGACTATTTATTGATCAAGCCCCTTCCTTGCTAGGTAATAAGTTCTACTAAATGTTTAAAGGGTAACTAAGCTTTTAGAAAACTTCATAGTGACATGTCAGAAGTTTTGATCGGTGGGGGTCCGAGCAATGAGACCCCCACGATCGCTAAAACGAAGTGGCAGAAGGGCTAGGGTGAGCGCTGAGCCGCTTGGTTTCTGATCGGCTTTTCTCGGAAAGTCGAGGTAACTGTGTATGGACTCAATAGAAAGTCTATGAGCCCGTACAGCAACTGCTCACCTTTCAGAAAAAAGCTGATTAGAAACCAAACGGCTACTCTTTAACTTCATTTTCGTGCCTATAGGGGGCAGTATTTTTAGACATTACGGGATTTTCTAAAGAAAGAGGAGACTCTGTTAACTACAAGAGTTTTCTATTTTCTCCTGAATATTTCAGGGCTAAGACACAAACAGTTTTGTGATTTCACCCACCAGATGCCATCATTAAATTTTTAAGAATGATCCTACTGTTCCTGTGGGCACAGAGTAGGTGCCCTCTTGCCATTTTATAAGACTGCCCTAAATATGATATATTGTAAATGCTGCTCCTATTTGCACTGGGTAGTTAATGAAAGATTTTGTGAATTGTAATATGAGGATTGTCTTCCAAAAAGAACGAAAGGGAAATTTTTTGTGGGTGGAAATTAAGAAAAGAAAGACGAATATTCACCTTATTGGATCCATGTCTGATATGTTATTCTTCTGGAGAACTTCTGTAGGGATGGGCTTCCAGCCAAAGTTCATCGGCCACGTGAAAATACCTCTCTGGAAGTTGTCCACAGTCATATAGCTGGATGGAAGGTAACAGTATTGAGAATCATAAATGTGATACATTGGGGGACGTTTATCAAAATGGGTGAAAACAATAAGCAGAGCAGTTTCCCTAAACAACCCATCAGATTGCTTTTTTAATTTTCAAAAGGGTCTATGGGAATTGGGAAACTATTCCACCTCCCTGGACTCGGACCTGACCAAAACCCCATACAGCAGCCACATATAGAAAAGGTTGTTGCGCATGTGTAGACTATCTTCATATTTGTGTTGTGGCTTCTGTCTTCATAATTGAAACAACCTCACCCTGCTAGATCCATCGCACAATGGATACCGCCGGCATTTGACAGACCCCGTTGACTTATATGGGGGCCATTGCAAATGAAATGCAGCCAATTGTTTTCAATTTGTATATGAGAATCTGAACAGGTTATTGTCATAGGAATATATAGGTTTTTATTTTCTGCTGCTGAGGGAGAGAAATGCCATAAATAATAATAAAATCTGAAAATAAATTGTCCATATAATGTCACTTGAGTCATTGCTATATCCACACACAGTGGAACATTACCTCATGTCCTTATCATTAATGACTTCAATAACTGGGCAAGCTACTTTCTTTCTGTTTACTCGTACTTGTTCCAGGAGAGGTTCTAGCCATCCAACATTACACTCAACGTGTGAGTCTAAGAACGTCAACACATCCCCTAAAAGATAAGGGAGTACTTTACTACACGTGAATATTTTACAGGTTATGTTCACACACTCTATTAGTGCGTCATGTAATATAAAGACTCTGTGTACACCTTTTGTAAAAAATTGTATCCAATGCATTTAAAATTAAAAATGAAGCAACTTTGCAAATAGTTTTATTAAAAAACAAATTCTTATTATTTTGTGTCTACAGCTCCTATACAGACCTATGCGTTTCCATGGTAACAGACAACAAACTCTGTGTAGTCTGATCGGGCAGTCACATTGTCTTTGATTGGTCCCCTAATTCTTACTAACATACATTTGTTAGGCAAGAAAAAAAGTAGGGGACGGATGGAAGTGTGTATTGCTGTAGGATCAGACTACATAGGGTTTGTTTGTTGTCCGTTACCTTAGAATGATATAGGCCTGTACAGGAGATACAGACACAAAACAAGTAAAATCTTTTAATTAGAAGAATTTGCCAAATTGCTTAATTTTTTATTTGATCTTATACATAACCTTTCACCTAATATATAAAACACCAAGTTTGTATAACATCTGGCCACTACAGTAAATGACTATAGTGACCAAAAAGCACCCCTAATGCCCAGTAATGCCCCCTTTGTCTGCACTTAACCATAAAAAGATGTGTTTACAAAATTTGGTTATGGCCCCAATCATATGGACGTTCCAATTATTCATTATTTGTTCGTCTCTCTGAACTGGCCATTTATAAACATGAATATTTGGTTCAGGTGTGAACTATTTAAAAAAATATAAAAAAATAATATATCTATACATATATATGATACAATACAATAAGTACCTACTGTTCCCTACATTGTATGTTTTCAATCATAATGGTATCAGTGATCTAAAAAATTTTTTATGCAAGTGGGATATTGATTAGCTTTGGTCAAGTTCACATCTGTGTTGACTGCGTTAGGAGCCTACATTGCAGATCCGGTCAAAAATCACAGACACATTGACTGAAATTCGATGGAACACATTAAAGTCAATGGGTTTCGTCAGGTGCTATTCGAATTCGTCATTTGATGGATTCGGTATTTCTATTATTTATGTTATGTTGACCCTATGACGGATCAGAATAACGGAAATACAGATGCAGATGTGAACTTCGCTCAGATAATTTACACTGTGATTATTTCTATTACGCATATTAAGCTGGATTGTGGCAGAAAATTATATCCTGATGCTTTACTGTATCTGTGGTTTTATATGAAGCTATGTAAATATTTTTTTATTTCTCTGAGGCATCAAAAATAAAAGATTAAGCAGCTTTGCAAATATTCTTGATTACAAATATCCTTCTATGCAGATCTATGTCTCCATGGTTACAGACTACAAACAAACTCCGTAGTCACGTGTTATTCTCATCTGCCCCCTCTACTAACCTACAGACAGTAGAAAAGAAGGCAGATGGAAGAAAGTAACACATGACTGCAAGATCAGACTACACACAGGGTTTTATTTATATTATGCAACCATGGGAATACATACGTCTCAATAGAAGCGGAAGACACAAAACTGGACAATATTTTCTATTCAAGACTCTTTGCAAAGTTGCTTTATTTTTCATTTTCATTGCATCAAAATGATAAAAAATTGGTTGCAAAGGTGGACATATTTGATTTAGAGAGTAATAATGGTGCAATAAGAAGGTGCAAAAATTACTTGAATTCAGCTCTGCTACATATGACTCGATATAATAGAAATTTGTCAACTAAATTAGGGGAACATTGAGACCATTCTTCACTTAGGTATCAAAATGTTCACATGAACAAATCCTTATTCCAAATGTTTACACTACGGAAGAGTTTCTAAAAATAATCTAGATATTCTTCTAGTGTTCATCTAGTATAGAAATCCATCAAACGTTCTTGACAATCCCAGACATACTGCACTAGTCTCTTAGTCAAGTGTATTGTGCCAGGAATTTCCAGGCAAAGCTCTATCAATTCTCGAATGTACTACTAAGAACTGGTGAAGAATACAGTACACTTCCAGTAGTCACAGCTCATACTTTTAGTCTAGATTAGGAAATGACGATCCTATGTCTGTTCTGCTGCTTTTGTAGATCTTGCTATAAGTATTCGTCCCAAAGCAACGATCATGAATTATTGGGCCAAGTATTGGCAGATATTGAGTGCTTCTAAAGATTGGAGGTAATTAAATGTTGGAACATCTCTGGTGCTATCAGCAGAACTTGGGGTCTCCTGATATGATTTCACTTTGTGGCCCAAACTTCCAAAGTTCTCTTTGTCGCTGTTCTGAAGATCCCTTGTTGTCCTCCAGATGTTAGCAGAAACCTGCAAGTCTACCTGAGCGGCATTGTCATGAGCCACCAACCCATTTTAAAAATGCTTTATGAGGGAATTCTAAATTAATAGAGAGGAGTTCCCAATTCAGGACACCCATCCAGAGTGGAGAGTAGATGCAAAGAGCATCCCTTGCACTGGAGGACATTCCACGCCCATACACTACACAGGCAGCCCATTGATTTCTAAGGGTACTGTGCAATGCTTCTTTTCTCCTGTGGTGGCGCTGCAGGGAGATATGAACAATTGAACGCAGATTACAGCTGATCGCTGGTATATACAGCGCTAGGAAACCAGTGGAGGTTTCTGCTGAGATCTGATGGAGGACGGTGGAGGATCTCGGAAGCGGCTGGGGGAAAGTATGTGAAACTCGAGGGGGAATTTGAAATTCTTGGTCATGTGGGCAATTTTGAACTTCCAGCAAGAGATGATTTGTCGTACAGTTACATCATTGTTGTAGACATAAGTCCAATGAGTTCACAGAAGTTTTACTGGAGGCAATAAAAATATTTACATGAAGAGAACATGACCCCTATTAGTATTTTCCTCTCCAGTGTAAAAAAAGGTTAATATGGAAAACCTTTCCTCATCACAAAGATTTTCAACCTCTAAATGATTTATTTGCCGTTCTCCCCACCTTCTATAATATTATTTAAAAAGAGGAGAGCAGCCATGTTCCTTCTCATACAAGACAATATCCTGCTCCATGCATATAAACGCTTGATAATTCCTGAAAGTGTAAACCCTACTAAACATAAAAAGTGTGATTACCTGTAGCAATATCTGCGCCTGCAAGTCTGGCTCGAATTAACCCATGTCTTTCCTTTAGATGAAGTATCCGGACCTTGGGGAACTTCTTTATGTACTCATCTAACTTGTCTTTGAGGTAGGCTACAGGGGACAAAGGACAAAACAAAACATAAAAATCATCAGGTAATGAAGGGACAGTAACTTTTGTATTTTCTCTTCTCTGTATTTGTATATGAGAAGACTTTATAAAAAAAATTCTTTATTTTGGAATTCTACGTTTCATATAGTGACTTCTGATCGGAAAAGCTGGGCTGAAGTGTGTGTGTGTGTTGGTGGTGGTGGGTGGGGGGGTCTCCATGGTGCAAACAAGAAGAGCTTCGATTTGCCTTGTACTTAAACTATGTAATTATCTATCTATCTATCTATCTATCTATCTATCTATCTATCTATCTATCTATCTATCTATCTATCTATCTATCTATCTATCTATCATCTGTCTGTCTGTCTGTCTGTCTATCTATCTATCTATCATCTGTCTGTCTGTCTATCTATCTATCTATCTATCTATCTATCTATCTATCTATCTATCTATCTATCTATCTATCTATCTATCTATCTATCTATCTATCTATCTATCATCTGTCTGTCTGTCTATCTTTTAATGGAAAGGTAATGGAGAGGAGATAAGCATATATTGTGGCTGCGGCTGCCACTTGGAGGCATTCTGGCTGGCAATGAGGGGGGCTATGGCTGACACTTTAGGGGTATTCTGGCTGGCAATGTGAGGCTGTGGTTGATACTAGGGTGGGGACATTGTGGCTGGCATTGCATGGGCGACACACTATTGTGGCTGGCACTATAGTACACACCTATGCTGCTGCAGACCTTGATTTTGATGAAAAAGCAGTTCATGGTACTGGACAGTCAATGAATGTCATGAAGCTCTCACTTCTTATTAAAAAAAAAAGAGGTTCCACAGCAGCTGAGGTGTATTTTTTAGAATGAATATTGTAGACTATAAATTATTAAGAATATTAGAAGTTACCTCAGAGTTCTAAAAAAAAAGTACCTGGCCTGCGGTCTATGCTGTTACAGAACTACTCCCGGTGACTTCTAATATTTTTATAATTAACAAAAAGGGGTACATTATTCTATCTATATTGTAAGCCTGTGGCTCGGAAATTACAGGAGGGGGTGTGTTTCTCACCTGGCTGGCTAAGATGGGTGAGATGAGGAATCCAGGAAAGTTGGGTTTCTCAGCAAAACTTAGTTAGAGGCTTTTGTTAAGTCTGATTTCTGGGCCTGGATTTCTTTGGAATGGCAGGTAGGATTGGTAGAAGGACATACAATTCCCTCCCCGCTCCAGTACAGGGTTTTGCCCTATCCGAAATCAGAACAGAAGGGCTCACTGGGCTATTTAGTGCTGCAGTGAATGCAGTCCAGTGTCAGAGCCTGGGAATCCACACAAGGATAGTGTGAAAGCCTGATCCAAGGAGCACTGTACTCATGATCTACCATAGGTCAGGAAACCTGCTGTTTAGTTAGTGCCCAGGCGGGCATTGTGTTTGTTTTGTTTATATGCGGCAAGTTTTATATGCGGGATAAGCACTTGTTTATTTTCCCACTGCAATAAAGCCAAGTTGGGACTTTAAACTTGAACGGTATCGACATCCTCATTGCCAACCACCTCTCTCCAGACACACAGGTCTTGACAATGTATATATTATATATTACACTGTTGCGATCGCCTCCGGACCCCACACTATGATCTGACTTTGTAAAACACTGACCTTTGGTGCTGAAATCGTCCACAAGAATAATCTCTTTGAGCAGATGAGCTGGAGATCGGTTGAGGACACTGAAAACAGAGCGGATGAGGGTGGACCACACCTCGTCCACAAAACACATGATGATACTGGTGTTGGGTAGATCATCGTGGACCAGCTGATCTGAGCACCTGAAAAGGAATACAGAAATTTATATCACGATAAAAGGACTATGTGTCTGGTTTATGTCTCTTGGGTCATGACCATATAACATACAGTATAATTGCCCAAATCTTTTCCTATAACATATGTTCATTTACTATCTCTACCAAGCTGAAATAGCAATTCCACACAGAGTATTTCCTTTCGCCTATCTATCTATCTATCTATCTATCTATCTATCTATCTATCTATCTGTCTGTCTGTCTGTCTGTCTGTCTGTCTGTCTGTCTGTCTGTCTGTCTATCTATCTATCTATCTATCTATCTATAAATTTAGAAGATAATAGTCCTATTACATGGGCCGACATGATCCGTGTAAACGAGCGCCGATCAACGAGAAAGCTGGTTGATCTGTGCTCATTTGCCCCTTTCACAATTGCTTATGCATAGGGACAAGCGATAGTTACTCTGATGGCTTGATCCCATACATTTTCATAATGTCGGCAGTGCATCTCTCTGGGAGATTTGCTGCCAACAACAATGATTTTTTTATCCGGCATAAAAGAGCAAGTCAACCGATGAACTAGCGTTTGCTCGTTCATTGGCTGATCGTTGCCCTGTTTACACAGGGCAATAATCAAGAACGAGCATTCATATGAAGACTCGTTTGCCCAACCATTGGCCCGTGTAATAGGGCCTTAACACATCTGCATTTAGAGAACTTTACATCATGCCAAGAAAAAAGTCCATCAAAGGTGTTGTCTAAATAAGACTACCCCTTTTCAAAACAAAGTTGCTGAGTCTGGCTTCTCTAACCCACGGCGGAGTAACCCACATTTGGCCACTCATTTCCCCTGCAGCAGCAGAGGTAAAAAAATGGCCGACCATTCAATGCCCAATGGGCTGGGTCCACCAGAGTGGGAGCAGCTTTTACAGAATGTCTCTCTGTTCTGGCTGATAGAGCATGTGGATGTCAGAGAGTTCTATTAGGGGATATATACAGGGGTTGTTTTTATAAGACATCCCCTTTAAGATGTAAAAAAAAAAAAAAGAACCCCAGAGTCACTGGGCATCCAAAATCTAGACAACTTAACGATACAAACATTCTCATAAAAGGAAAAAACTATATCAGCCTCTATGGTGTGTATGGGTAAAAAACATACGGTATATAGTGAGGATAGCTGATTTCTGAGCACCAGTAACTACAGGGACTCCCATTAGTGTAAAGTTAAATAGCAGCCCTGTGTTAGACTTCTATATAAGCAGGAGTTGCCTCGCACAATAGGTGGGATTGGATGTGTCACTTCACCCTGGTCATCGTGACATCATACATTGTGGGTGATAAGGTGGCAGCTTGACTCAGGTATTTGTAGTGACACATTTGCACCTGTACGTGATTTGGCCGTGCAATGAGTCACACGGGGAGATACTGCTATAATTAGCTAGGTTAGACTATGATAATAACTGGCACAACTTGTGATATCCCTATGGTTTGACATAGTACTGCATGCACATATGCCACGTTATCTTAATCAACTGGGTTATCATAATGCTCAGTATTTAAGTAAAATTGTCTCTCATGCCTTTCTAATATGCATCAGTTTTGCCTCTCAACACAGGACAGGGCTTAAAGGGGCTTTCTGAGATTTTCAATTGATTTGGGTCCAACCCCCTTTTATGGTTTATCCAGGCAGAGCGTCGTACATAGGAGTGTGGCTGTGACTGGTACAGCAGCTCAGCCCAATCAAGTGAACATGCAAAGCTGCAGTACCAGGCACAGCCACACACTCCAGCAAGCGCCGCAGCCCCTTCATTCTGATGACTGGTAGGGGTCAGGCATACACCAATCATACAACGATGCCCTATCTTAAGGATAGGCCATCAACTGAAAAGCCTGGATAACCCCTTTAAGGGATCGACTGAAAAGCCTGGATAACCCCTTTAAGCAGGTCAACCATATAATGCTGCCAGCAATAATAAACCCAAATCCACACACTTAATGAATATACCCCTTTGCCTCTTGAATTTCCTTCTAGCCCGCCCCCACCGTTAAACCTATGTTTAGATTTAACCCGTTAGTGACCGCCAATACGCCTTTTAACGGCGGCCACTAACGGGCTTTATTCTGATGCATATGCCTTTTTACGGCACTGCATCAGGATAAAGTAAACCGAGCAGGGAGCCGTCAAATCTCCCTGCTCTCAGCTGCTAGAGGCAGCTGAGGGCTGGGGGCGTCCCTGCTCTGCCGGGTGAGATCGATATAAGTATCGATCTCACCCGTTTAACCCTTCAGATGCAGTGTGCAATAGCGTGCACCGCATCTGAGTGGTTTTGGAGCTCCCTCTCATCCCACCGGCACCCGGCGATATGATCGCAGAGTGTCTGTGTCTCCAATGGCAGGCGGGGGCCTAATAAAGGCCCCCAGGTCTGCCTGGAGCGAATGCCTGCTAGATCATGCCGGAGGCATGACCTAGCAGATGCCTGTCCGTTTTAAACGGACAGGCAGCAATACACTGCAATACAAAAGTATTGCAATGTATTACAATAGCGATCGGAGAATCGCATATTAAAGTCCCCTAATGGGACTAGTAAAAAAGTAAAAAAAAAGTTTAATAAAGTTAATTTAAAAAAAAAATTTGAAAAAAAATGAAAAACCAAACTTTTCCCCTTACAACATGTTTTACTATTAAAAAAAAAAAAGAAAGTAAAAAAGTTACACATATTTGGTATCGCCGCGTTCGTAACGACCCCGACTATAAATCTATTACATTATTTAACCCGCACGGTGAACGCCGTAAAAAATGTAATAAAAAACTATGGGAAAATTCCTGTTTTCTGTGAATCCTGACTTTAAAAAAATGTGATAAAAAGTGATCAAAAAGTCGCATCTACTCAAAAATGGTACCAATAAAAACTACAAGTCTTCCCGCAAAAAAAAAGCCCTCACACAACCGCATCGGCGAAAAAATAAAAACGTTACGGCTCTTCAAATATGGAGACACAAAAACAAATAATTTTGAAAAAAAAGCGTTTTTACTGTGTAAGTAGTAAAACATACAAAAACGATACAAATTTGGTATTGTTGCAACCCGCTGAATAAAGTTATTGTGTTATTTATATCACACGGTAAACGCCGTTGATTTAAGACGCGAAAAAGAGTGGCGAAATTTCAGGTTTTTTTCTATCCCCCCCAAAAAAAAGTTAATGAAAGTTAATCAATAAATAATATGTCCTCCAAAATAGTGCTATTAAAAAGTATAACTTGTCCCGCAAAAAACAAGACCTTATACAGCTATGTCGACGCAAAAATAAAAAGGTTATAGCTCTTGGAATGCAACGATGGAAAAACGTAAAAATGGCTTGGTCATTAAGGTCTAAAATAGGCTGGTCATTAAGGGGTTAACCCTTATGCCATGTGACTGTCGTAGTCAATCAATGCAAGTAGCAGTAGACGCCACATCACCCCAGTGTGCACTGATTGGCTGACATATAGTCATGTGACTTCACTATGGATGTCATGTCACTACTTTTGAATCAAAACTAATGGGGGATCAGAGGCCTGCGGCGGGGACTGGGACACAACTCAAAGTAATTAAATCGCAAAGCTTTTGACCTTTTTATTGCTGGCAGCTTTATGAGGTTTAACAGGAATCTTAGCAAACTACTTTAAGGGGGTGGGGAGGAGTGAGGGAACAGTCAGGGTCCTATTATAACACACAGCGGAGAACTTGTTGGAGGCAATTTTGGAACATGACCACCCCACAAGACCCACAAAAAGAGGTAAAATTGGGAACGGTTCATATTAAAAAGTTACACACATGCTAATTCCAGCTTCAGTGTAGGATTAAAAAAGAAATAAAAAGATGAAAAAAAAAAATACATAAAAATAAAATGTATTCAATGGTGTTTATAAATCTTGTCAAGCAAAGCATATACAGGGTTACATACTTTGTATAAAGGCAACAAAGGCTTTTGGAATTAAGTAACTAAATGATCCATTTCAGGACTGGTAAAGAATTAGGGCTCTGTTCTTTGGCTCAGATGTTTCATTCCTCCAACGCTGTTTTACAATGTTCCTTTTAGATAAAAGGTGGGTTACATTTCGCTTCATTGTATCTGCAACAACAGTTTCCATGTGAATTCTCCGACTTCCATGTATTTAAGACTGCACAATTTCTCAGCACAGACAGAAGTCTAATTATATTTGATGGCGTGGTATATAACAATATTTTATTTGCAGAAAACAATAATGTTATAGGGGGCCTTCTATCCAAAACACTTATTTGACATTTATATCTAAAACAGAAAAGTTAAATGGCCCATGTTTCCCTTGTAAAAGTCATTTAGGATTATGTAAATATCATCCGTTGTAGCGTTTAATTTACGACAGTCTGACACTAGTAGTTCAGATGTCCTCTTAGTACATTTTGTGGGCCAAATCACTCTCCTGAGTATAATTGTGGCAATTAAGATGTGGGCATTGATGTGGATGGTGCTTTTTCTCCACTAGACTGTAACTACGATAAGAACTGTTGGTGGCACACAAGAGTTGTCTTAGTTAAATGTTATTAAAGGGAAACGGTCACCAGCATTTCACCTATTGAACTCTACTCACCCCTCGCTGGTCGCTGCTGTCAAAAGTTCATTGCCGTTATCCCCTCTCCTAAACTCCTCCTCCGACTGTAAATAACGGTCTGCAAACATTTTGCGCCTTTTGTGGTAATAATCCGGCAGTCTCGTTCATTCCTCTTCTTATGCCTGCCCACCGCCGAAAACTGGCCAGCCCTGATTGCCGAAATCTCGTCTGAGTCGTATAATCTGTCACCCTTCCCTGCTTTGTCCGGCCGTCAAATCTAGTTACTGCGCATGGGTGTGAACATCGATGCACAAGCACGGTATTTAGTGTGTGTTGGGGGGAGGCGAGGAGCTGTCAATCAAAAGTAAGGAGGCGGGTAAACTCGGAAAGGCTTGAGGGATGAAGATTTGACTCTTTTCCAACGAAGATATGACTCTTTTATGCTCATTAGCATACGACGCGGGAACACTGAAAAACTGAATACTAAAGGTGCAGAGCTACTTAGAAAATAATTATAGGCTACATAAAAATTATTTTTCACGCACTACCACCAGGTATTGATGGTTTAATAGGTGAAATGCTGGTGACAGGTTCCCTTTAAACACACTGATGACCATTTTATTTACACAATCTTAAGTTGTTCTTCCTGAAGGTCCCAGCCAAATGTCTGAAAGTGGAAGCGAGGGATAAGAATTAACAGCATTTAAAGTGTATAGGTCTTGTAAAACGTTGGCGTGTATGTCATAGTGACAGTTCAAAAAATTTCATTAATAGAGGTCTGCACATGCTTTCAAGTCTATGGGAGTGCCGTCAACGCTTAGCTCAGAGAACTCCGAGTCAAAAGCTTATGGGGCGTGAAGCTTGGACGAACACTATGGATTCTTCAGATTCTTCAGTCTATCAACTCATATATTCGGCTACAGGTGTATGTGGGCCCTTGGGCAACAGAGTCATAGTTGGCCCACAGTCTACATCTTGGCTTGACAAGTATTCATTTATGTATACACATGTCTATATATTGCCCAAAAAGCCATGGACTGCCAAGCCACTTGGGTTTGCCTGGTGCTGATGATGGCCCTGAGCCTCAGGTCGAGATCCCAACCATTAATACTTTTTGACATTTCTGTATAAAATAACTCAAGGTACAAGATGTACTCTACAAAACATTTATTTTACAAATTAATATGGTAGTAAAAAGACTTACGTTTGCATTAGATTGTGAGGCCAAACATTCTTGTCACACCTCTGCCCTCATTTTAGTGCCAATTTAACCACTTAAGTAGTCGGAGACAGACAGGTTGCAAAGTCTTACAACCTCCTACTAAAGGTTGTCTCAAATGACTCAAATGGCACATATTTAAGAAGTATCCAAAACTCATAACAGCTGAATGTACTACAAGGTGTAAAGTCATATCCCCCGATATAAAGGGATTGAGGTTGAGTTTTGAATAAACATTGAAAGGCTTGTAGGTCCTCCGTGAGTATTTAATGTTGTGAGGAAGAGTCTTCCAGACTGTGAATAGCTCAAGAGAAATCTTAAACTTGCATGGTAATATGTGACGAACAAAGAATAGAAAAGATCATTTGCAGAACAGTAATTCATGAAGATTGGACAGGAGAGCATTTAAGTGGGGTTTTTTAGGCTTCAAGTCGGTGTCTGAATTTTGTTCTTTGTTTGATACAGCAGGTAGCCAGTACTTGAGGCGTGGGCAAAGACGTGTATGAGTTGATTCACACAGTTCCATATAGATTGATACAGGAAAAGTCTATTTAAAGGAAGTCTATTGAGATGTTACAATAGTCAAGGTAGGAAAAGATTAGGTCGTGAGTTAGTATTTTAGTAGTATCGTCTCTGAAAATGGAACTGCGAAACCTTAAAGGGATACTTCAGACAAAACTAAACTTTCCCATGTGTATCATTATGGTATTCCATGTGTCAGTCTCTCACCTGTGATTTTTCTTGCTGCTTCTATCTCTATATATCAGACTGGGATGGTTGCTTAGCAGCAGTATGAATCAGGCTTGGTGACACGCTTTCTCTACTTCAGTCTATGGAGATCTATGTGTCACCCATCACAGGCTTCAGCAGTTCCTGTACCACACAAGTATTATACAGGGGGGGGGGGCAGAAACTTCTATCATCAGCTACCACTAATACTTACACGGGTTCCTGTCACACAGGTATAATGTAGAAGAATATAGTGCAGCTTCCCTGATTGTATACTTATGGTTACTCAGTTGTTTAGGAGAATATAGAGAGAATGATAATCACAGTGTCCCCCAGCATGCAGAAATGGTATGGTCTTTAGCTGGTCATGTGATGCTGTGCTAAAGCATTATAGGATTGATAGCAAAGCAGAGGGGAAGAGAAAGCTGGAGAAATCTAAGAAACAAGATGGAGACATTTTTTTAAAGCACAGAGAAGGCAGCAGTTCATAAAGTAAGTACAGTATACATAAAATAAGTGTAGAGTGTGGTATACAGTCAGGTGGGTAATGCAGACATGGAAAGTTGTGTTTCCACTGGAGGTCTTCTTTACTAAGCGACATGCCGAGTCTACAAGAGGTCTAAATGAAAGAGTACAAATAAAAAGCACCTCCAACTAGCGAGCTCTGTAAATAAGGATATGCACTGATAGCACACAGATTGCTCTGAGCTCCATATCAATGATTATTTGTTCTTGGTTTTTCTCACACACTGTATGTGAGGAACTTGCCTCTCTACACTTGTATTATTTTCTGAATTCTATATACTCCATTAACTAGTAGAAAAGTCTGCCCTAAAAACAAATACTCCACAAATGACAATGAGAAATCAACTAGTAAGCAATCAGAGAAACTCGT
Source organism: Rhinoderma darwinii (assembly GCF_050947455.1). Taxonomy (NCBI): domain Eukaryota; kingdom Metazoa; phylum Chordata; class Amphibia; order Anura; family Rhinodermatidae; genus Rhinoderma; species Rhinoderma darwinii. Next base: position 23,995,400 of record NC_134692.1, on the reverse strand, counting down.
AAAACAAGAAAAACAAAAAAAAACCTCTGCTGCTGAGATGGGGGAGGGTGGCAAAGCTTAAAAGCATTATGGGTCATTATTAAATTAAATTAAGCAGTAAGCTATTAGATTACAACGACTCTTAGCACAAACACCACAAGGTATACTAACTATCTGTAAAGCTAGCCATGATCGATCCGTCCAGAAAAGGCAATAAATAACAAGAATCGTTATATCTATGTGACTAAAATAATTGATTCTGATTGATGATTAAAAATAATATGGGGCAGAGAGATCTTCTAGTCTGGACAAAAGCCCATTCAGAGTCGGAGATGTTTTATTCTGGCGCTTTCCCAATAGCATCTTGGTGGGGTCCATCATGGACCTTGACAGGGGCATTTAGAGCAATTCATTTTTCAAATTGCCTCCATGTATATAATGGCCAATAAGTCATTGGTAATATTCAGAGTATATACCAGATGATCCAGTGGTGGGCCCAGGCTCTGACACAATAATGAGCCTCGCAGATCCAGCAGAAGACAACCACATTTGGAGCTGACTTTGGGGCTAATCACTTGCAACTAGAGTCTATTTCTTATGGTATATATATATATGGGGGACTCAATGGACCCCAGTCTTACACTGATTATATCTGTAAGCATCTAAACTTACAGGGCAAATGAATTTACATGCATGGCTTGGATTATTTTTATCTGGCCTACTAAAATGCGGAACTTAATTTATTGTAAAATGACCTCTAATTGTGTCCATATACATAAGCAAGCGATATATAAATAGACTTGACACCAAAATGACAGAACTAGGTCAATAAAGATTCTACGCTCTTTATACCTGCACGGATCTCATCTATAGCTCCAGGTGACGATCCATGCAGGTTACGTATATCACACAAAGCTTAAATATACTGTAAATGACTTGTGATTTGTAACGCAAAATAAATAAATAATTGTAAGAAATTAATGCGGTAAAAAAGCAAGTTCTGTTTCATTGCTATTTGTGTAAACTATGACCGCGCCGTTCAGACTATAATATGCAATAAAAATAAAAGGACATTTCCAGCATTTAAAGGAAGACATCGAGTGCTGATTTATAACATACAAAAGGGTTACACATTTAAAGGCCACATTGTGAGACTGTTCTACAGGAAGAAGGGCCTGGTCCAGTTTGTAAATAACTTTATGTTGGAAGGGTCCTTTGATGAAAAGCTGATCACAGGGTGTCCTTTTGCGCGGACCCCTAGAGGATAGTTTAGTGAGAAGAACCCAGCAGCAAGTGTTCAATTGTACCTGCAGCACCACTACAGGGGAAATAAATTATTACACAGTTCCCTTTGAAATCAATGGGTTGTCTGTGTAATGCACAATCCTCCAGTGCAAGAGACATTATTTGTAGCCACTTTCCACTCTGACATATAGATGGTAGTCCTGAATGGGGGACAACCTTCTAGTAACTCAGAATCCCCTACTAGGACTGTCACCAAATGTTCCCAGAAATAAATATAACTCATTAATGTCTAAATAGAATTTCTAACAAAACAGATAAAAACAAGGACATTTATGCAAAAACACCGAAAAAGGCCATACCTACAAATGGACACAGCCAGGTCTGAAACGCTGATGAAGACAAGTGAGCAGGTGCTTTAAATAATAATAGCCACTCCCACTAGTCTTGAGGGGAGTGGTATGTGGTGCATGGGATGTGTAGTAAGAAATAATAAATGAATAGTGTATGTGCAGGTGTAATAATGTAAGTGAAATATAGGGGGCAGTAATGAGTAAAGTGCCTAAAAAATAAATGAATAATGGGATGCAAGTGTGTGAAACATGGAGAGATAGTGTGTAAGTCATGAGGCGCAACGTGACTAGCCAGGTAGAAGCCTATTTGTGACGCCTTGATAATTCATAGAGCGGGCTACACTGCTTGCTAGGCCAAACAACAACACACCATGCTCTCCCAGCATCAAAGACCTGGCTGTGTCCAAAAGAAGCGAATATAAGTAATAATGAAAAATACATGGGGAATTTCTAACAACTTTACAGACGAAAGTGACGCTATCTGGTATTTCTTTTAATAGTGCTGAGCAGCAATACTGACACAGCACAAGAAATCGAGTGTCGCTGTTTCTGGGAGAGAGCAGCCATGTTTTTATATTTTTTTACAACCCCTTAAAAAGTAATGTATCATCAGAATATCTTGAAATATTCCAGTTTTTACACTGGCCACTAGAGAAGCTACTATAGGTTGAGTGAGAGTTCCTGTTTTTGCAGATCACTTTTCAGCTTTGCTGTATAGACTAGGACGGGTTCAGCAGAGGATGGGGATTTAATGACAGCTCTATTGTATTGCTGGGGGCCTAGATAAGGCTAGATAGAAACCCTATACACTACATACAGATACGGCTCTGTATGTAGCTTCTCTGTCAGTCCTTGGTCTCTGCTGGAAGGGCTGTACTCCATCACTTTTTGGAGACTGTAATAGTCTATAACATGACTGTCAATTATTTTCCATTCACTGCAGCTGCCATAAAGTACACACACCATGTTGTACTATCTTTACAGGCTATACTTGAAGGATGTGAGAGCCTACAACATGGGCTTAGCTGCAGTACAGACACGGGCACAATCATATGGATGTCGCTCTGCTGGGTACTGCAGTGGAGGGGCTGCAGCATTCTTGCCCCTTCTTTCTGCTGATTGGTGGGGATCACAACCGACCATACATCATAAGCATTGGTAGTCAATGTAAAATCCGCAAAAAAAACATTTAACTAATCAAGTATGCCACAGGCCTTGTTCACATGGTGCAGTGTTGATGCAGATTTTGCATGCATTTTTTAAGCCAAAACCAGAATCAGATCCCAGGACAGGAGAACCTTAAAAGCCTTCCTTTATATATTTCTTCGCTTAAGGTTCCGTTCCTCGTTTTGGCTTAATAAATACATGCAAAATATGCATCAAATCTGCACTGTGTGAACAAGGCCATAAGATTGTCTTAGTATTCCAGGTACCGTCAACACCTATTAAACCCTTGAATATTTTCCAATCAGCAAACAAAGAGGCAAGTAAAAGGATTTAAAAGTTTCAGATAATTGAAGCAATTCTTACCCTTTAGGTCTGGTGTCCTCGATGGCTCGATCAAGAGGGATAATGTCACTAAGATAGACATTGAAGTTTCCCTCTTTCCACCTTCTGCCTGCTTCTTTCTCCTTATCTTTAGGGACTGCCGCGGACCTCCCATACTGGCCTGGTGCCCTGGGGTTCCTCGGACTCATAGTTGAATCAATAGTTAGAACTTTGTGCACCCCTGTGCCCCCTGGTGCCTTCACTTTAATGACTTCACTTTCAACATAAATTTTACCTGGATGGTCGGAGCTTACGTTCGCCACTTTACTTGTGATATTCTCCTTTATATTAACAAGAACTTGATTATTCTCCAGTTTTCCTAAAAAACCTTCTTTAAAATTAAGCAGCAAGTTGCTTTTTTTCACATTTGACATGATATGGGTAATGTTAGACATGGGCTTCACAGAAGGGTTCCCTTTTTTAACGGTTACATTCAGTGATTCGGGTACCTTGGCATCACTTATGGATAAGTTACTATTAGCGGGTTCGACTTTATTTACACTGTCAGCAGACACATTTGAGGCGGGCAGTTTATCAATTTTGACCTGGTGTGGATTGCTGTCCGCGGCATCTTTAGGGGCCGGTACATCTTTGGGCTTTAAAGCATCTTTAGGGGCAGCTATATCATTGGCATCCACGACAATTTTAGATATCCTTGCATCTTTGGGATCAACTTCACCTTTAGGGGCTCCTACATCTTTAAGTTCAGGGGCCACTGCATCCTTAGGCTTTGCTGCATCTTTAGGTGCCCCTGCATCCTTCAGCTCCACTACATCCTTTGATTCAGCTCCATCTTTAGGTGCTACAACATCCTTTGGTTCCACTGCATCATTAGGTTCAGCTCCATCTTTATGGGTCCCTACAGCTTTATGTTCTACGGCATCTTTAGGGGCCACATCATCCTTACGTTCTACTGCATCTTTAAGGAGCCCTAGAACCTTGGACTCTGCTTTATATTTAGGGGTTACTATGTCCTTGGCCTCAACTAAACTCTGAAAGTCTCCAGCCCCTATCGGTTCGTCCCGATGATGCACATCCCCCACTTTTATAACAGGAGGTGTATTATTCAGTCTGACACTTAGCCGGTCTTCCGCTATGTGCAGGGGTTGTTTAGGAAATTGCCCCTTTGACAGCGGAACACTTGTGACATTTACAACATCCAACTTCTTTTGCTCCTCAGCCCCCAGTAAAGGAGCCAGTGATTTGGCTTGTGCTACCCCCAATGGAGATATGGTTTTATTAAATATCCTGGGCTTTATAGTCCTTTTTCTCGGCTTGATCATCACCTTAGAGTTATTGTAAAATGCATTAACTGGTCCAGCAAGTTTATCAGCTGGAGGGTAGAATATGCCTTTTAACTTAGGAGTGTCCTTGCCTTGGGGGTCTCTTGCCCTTCCCCACTTGCTGTCCACATTGCTCCTTCCTGGGGGATTCCAGGATTCAGATCCCACTTTATCCCTGCGGAGAAGTTCCTCTCTTAGCAACTTGCTATTAATCTCATTGAAAGAAAACCTCAGAGCTGCCATATCAAATATCAGCCAGATGATAGAGGCGATGAATATGAATGCCAGGGCTCTACCGCTGCCCCTAAAATACTTCCTTACCCTGTGCATCCTTGCAGTGCCTGGGACTTGTGGTACTTGTTGTCACACGGCAGTCTCTCCGTACAAGCACATGGGTTGCCTGCTCACTCCTGCCTGCGTGGCATTTCTTGGGTCCTTCCTTCTCTCTCTTCGCTCTTCCTGGCACATGGGCACCACTCTGGGATGATGATCTTCAGGGCAGCACATCTGCACTATAGTGGCTACATTGTATCACATCCAATATCCTGCTTATTGCAGACACTTCATTCTGTGAATGTTGCAGGGCAGACGTGTACTCTCTCCACCCATCCTTGTGTTGAAACTTGAGAAGCCGCCACATATGAGGAAATTGTGTCAGTGTATGAGCCAGCAGTGCAGCAGCCCTCACCTTGGAAGGCTTGTGTAACCCTTTCCTTGCTGGAAGAGCCCATATGGAGATCAGAGGAGAAAGATGGGGATGATTGCAAAAACAATTAGTGCAGTAGTTATTAACCCCTTAACTCCTCTCTCTAGAACTCACATAGAACTTTGACTCTCTTGCATTAAATCCAGATAGACCTGCGAAAATTGCATAGGATCTGTGTGACTAGTAAGAATTTTCCACTGCTTCTCTTAATGTTTAATTGTTTTAGCATGAACTTTGGAAAATATGTTGCTTTATAATAAATAAATAAGCAAACAAATTCATAAATAAATACTAAATAAATAAAATAAACTAAAAGAACAGTATACAGAGGTTCTTGATATATGTACAACTGTTTCTTGGTTATATAAGTTTCTGGTAACAACCAATATGGCTGACATGTCCTCCTGGGCTTGTCACTCAGCTGTTCCAGGCTCCTGAATGGCACATATAGGAAAGTATTTATGTATCTGCTACTGCATTGTTGCAGTAGGGTATATTCAGATGTTAGTTTATGGACTACTGCTGTACAAGATCACAGGCAGCACAACACCAGCACTAAAAGTCTAGCAAATCTGCCTGTTAATACATGAAGCCAATGGGCAAGATATACAATGTGACTGCAGCTAAGCGCTCATGAACAACATGCAGCTGTTTGCATAGACCCTGTACAGCAGGGGTCAGCACCCTTCAGCTGTTGTGAAACTATAAGGGTATGTTCACACGAGGGCGTCCGTAACGGCTGAAATTACGGGGATGTTTCAGCCTGAAAACATCCCCGTAATTTCAGCCGTAACGGCATGTGCAGGCGCTTGAACGCCGCGTCAATTACGGGCGTAATTAGCGCTGCTATTCATTGGAGTCAATGAATAACTGCTCCAATTACGGCCAAAGAAGTGACAGGTCACTTCTTTGACGCGGGCGTCTATTTACGCGCCGTCTTTTGACAGCGGCGCGTAAATTACGCCTCGTGTGAACAGACAAACGTCTGCCCATTGCTTTCAATGGGCAGATGTTTGTCAGCACTATTGAGGCGCTATTTTCGGACGTAATTCGGGGCAAAAACGCCTGAATTACGTCCGTAAATAGGCCGTGTGAACATACCCTAAGGCTGGATTCACACGAGCATGTTCGGTCCGTAAAGGATGGAACGTATTTCGGCCGCAAGTCCCGGACTGAACACACTGCAGGGAGCCGGGCTCCTAGCATCATAGTTATGTACGACGCTAGGAGTCCCTGCCTCTCCTTGGAACTACTGTCCCGTACTGAAAACATGATTACAGTACGGGACAGTTGTCCTGCAGCGAGGCAGGGACTCCTAGCGTCGTACATAACTATGATGCTAGGAGCCCGGCTCCCTGCAGTGTGTTCGGTCCAGCACTTGCGGACGAAATACGTTCCGTCCTTTACGGACCGAACATGCTCGTGTGAATCCAGCCTTAGAGTCAGTACACGGGTCACTCGGGTTTCCGAGGAAAGCCAATCAGAAATTAAGCATCACAGTGCTTACTTGAGCGCTTCTGCTGCCACGTTTTAGTGATCAGTGGGGGTCTCAGTGCTCAGACCCTCATCGATCAGAACTTCTGACATGTAAATTTTTTACAAAAAATAAGTTTAGTTACCCTTTAAGACTTCCTAATGTAAAATGTCTAATCCACGCAGTTAACTAAGCAACAACTCAAATACAGAATGTTTGGGCTGCTGCTTTTAGGAAGTGACGGGGGCTTACCAGAGGATTAACTTAAGGGGGTGCAGGAGTAGCACTCACACCTATGCCCTGGTACCTGAGGGGGCACAAAGGCACCTCTGCCACATACAAAGACACCAGTACTATAAATGGCGCATGGTAGGTGGGGGGGCCCAGGAGCTTCACCATAGTCCTCTGGAGCTTTCTGCATTCTGTTTTATTACTGAGCTTAGTGTAACAATATGCAGACAGACCTCTCTAGTGGCGGCAGCAGGTAGCGAACATGTTATCTTTTATATCTATATCTATGAAGGGGATTTGGAGCTCCGATTACTATAAAAATATAGTAAAAAAATTAATCAGCATAGATTTTGGAACCTGTTTACATAAAAAAAAATGGTATGGAGGTGTGGACATTTTCTTGAAACCAATGCAGCATATGAGAAGTGGTGGAGGGAGGGGTGGTATCTGCAGGGAGGTTTGTGTCCCACTACTAGAGTTTTTTGTTTTTTTTTAAATCATGGCTTGAATTTTTCCTTATACGCACTGTAATTATCATAATTCTTTTACGTTTTAAGAATTCAACATCATTTTCTTAAACTTGCTTCCTCAACAGAAGTTTTATTCCTTCCCCAGTGATCCTAATAAAATACCTGTCACTGATGTTCCCATTCATTGCATGGCAGTTGTCACAGATGTCTCCTTAATGCCAGGATCACACACACAGATTTTATGCAGTTATTTTGCTGCTTTTTGGATTTAACACACAGGAGTGAACACAAAATAGAAAAGAGGCATAAGTCTCTTATTTATACCTTTTAATTATTTTTGGATCCACTTCTGATCTTGGCTAAAAAAAACGGAGCCAAAACCTGCACCAAAAACTGCATCAAAACTGCATGAGTGTGTGATCCTAGCCTAAAATGCTTCAAAATGCAGGTTAGAATAAGAACCTTGTGTGAAGGAGGCCAAAAAGCGTTTTCAAGTTAAGGGAATCTCCAATCAGTGTCAAAGTCATTGAAGTACAGATGTTCTCGGAGAATCATTGGGGCCCCATATATCCGAAACTCAAAGAAATTCTGGCAATGGTGAAGAATTCTGATTGTAAGGTTCTGTGGAATATATTGGCACTGTAGAAATTAATATTAATATTATTTGCAGCATGCAGACATATAATAGGCTATATTTCCTCTCTAGGATGTACAGAACTGTGCATGTTTAAGTGGCTCACTGTCCTAGGAACTCATACAAATCCAAACGTCTGTGGATTCATCATGCTGGCTTACAATACATCAGGCATTTCACATGTATTCATCTGCTGACCTTAAACAGCTCTGCACCCCCTGGTGGACACCGCTGTGTAGTACTGTATATTTTGCGCTGTGATGCTCTACTTATGCTGTTCGTCACAAGATTGCGTTTTATTCAGCTTTTATACGTGAATTACAATGTAATCATGAATATAATTTTTCTGCAGCGAAATCTTTTCCAACCCTGTGTTGCAGCAATTCTTGTCCCACACCGCACAAAATAAAATTCACACAATGTAGTAAATAGATGGTCAGGTCAATTTCCTGTAATTATTATAAGAGACCACAACTCCAATAAGACAGGTTGTAATTGTCTCATGTTAGGGAAAAATTTATCCCCAACACCTATATATCAAAACAAATCCCTGGATCAACAACGTGTAATATTGTGTCATATAAGAAAGGTATCCAGACTTCTCTTAAAGTCATTCAAGAAATCAACCAAACATCCTGAGGCAAAGAGTTTCATAGTCTTACTGCTCTTACAGTAAAAAACCCTTCCATGCTGATGGAAGAAAGATGGGATGAGGCTGGTCACTTGATAGGATGTTATCACAGTTTTTATTTGGAACTAGAACTGTAAACACCCACAAATTAGAAATCTTTGACAAAATACATTTATCTGACCCCACCCCATTCCTGGTTTAGGGTAAGGCCACACGGAGCGGCCAGTGGGCGGCCATTAATAATTAGAGCCTTAATTGCTGCCCAATTTTGCAGGTAAACAGACGTTTTTCCCCTGCGACCAGGCCCGGAAGGGAAGGGGGCCTGACCAAGATCTCCTCAGGCTGCCACATCAGGCCTGGCACACTAGGACTGTGCCGCTTCGTATACAAGGTCCTGACACCTGGCAGCAACAGGGCATTGGATGCAACACAGCACACAACATCCAGCATCAGGAACTTGCGTGTCGAAGTCTGATGTGGCACCCTTAGGGGATCGGGGCCAGGGCCCCTGCGGACAAGAGAAGACAGGAGCGGTGAGTAAATGCCCTTTTTTTATGCCCAATCTGGGAAGGGGCGATCAGGAGAGCGTATGGAGCACAGCACAGATTTTGACTCTCTCTAGTTATATCCTGACTTTACCCGTAAAACCGTGTGGCCATTAGCCATCAATTTGAAGATCAAATGTTAGTAAGCTTCATGTCGGCGGTGTTATTCGGCCCACACTGCAGTCTCTCCGTGCAGCCTTACCTTTACACTACACTCTCTGTTGGCAGCTGAAAATTGAATTTGTCAACAGGCGAACTGCTGTGAACACCAAGGCTGAGTTCACACGGGTCGAATACACTGCGTAAAAGCACGCAGCGTATCTGTCCTGTGCGGCGCAGGGAATTCTGGGTGGAAATCCGCACCAAACTGTGGTGACGTTTTTTCGCCCGGAACGTCGTCTGCGGAAAACTGCATCACTGCCTCCTGGGATGACGTTTCATCCCAGCAGACTGCTGCAGCCTGTGATTGGCTGCAGCGGTGGTCACATGGGATAAAGTGTCATCCAGGCTGGCCTCTTGGGATGATGTTTCATCCCATGTGACCGCCACTACAGCCTGTGATTGGCAGCAGCGGTCACATGGGATGAAACGTCATCGCAGGAGGCCAGCCTGGAGGAAGAAACACAGACTCCTGGGTAAGTATATGATTTATTTTTGCTGCGAATCCGCCGCAAAAAAGCGCAACAACTTCTATTTGTTGCGGGTTTTACCTCCCCATTGAATTCTACAGGGAAAACCTGCAACAAATAAGCAGCGTTTACGCAAATACAATTGACATTTAGAATAAATTTCTGCAGGTCAATTTCTGAGCGTTTTTTCCCGCTCAGTATTTATGCAGCGTGTGGATGAGATTTGTTTTATTTGTTTTATCTCATCCACTTTGCTGAACTGTATTTGCTGCGGATTTTCCGCAACGAATTCCATTGCAGAAAATCCGCAGTATTTACGCAATGTGTGAACTGACCGTAAAGGTGAGAATTTATGAAACGAGTTCTACAATTATCACATTAATATAGGACGAAATGATGGATTTGCTCTCAGCATCTGCAGTTCACAGACTTTGTCATTGAATACCTGCATATAGTAAATTTGCTGCGTAATCACGGACATGGCTGGCTTAATGCAGAAGCTGATGAGGCAGCCTCAGGTCAATTTCTCAAATAAATGCACATAAATAATGGATCTATTTTATCCCAAATTACAAGCACATCCTTAGTAACAGCTGCATATTATAACAAGGGATAAATTATTCAGTATGAAAATAACTAGAACATTTTTTTATACTTTTTGTGTATGATCATGAGATGAAAAAATGTAAACCTGTCTATGTCTGATACACAATGTCTCCCTCAAGCCTCCCTGTTAGTACATATCATTTACAACCTTTCTTGTTCTTGTACAGTTTTTCCTTTGTCTTGACATTTTATTTTATCCTTAAAGTGAATATCCACCCGTGAACACCATTTTGGTTTTTTAAATATGGCAAGAATTCTGTGCTGATTAATTTCTTAATATATCTTTATAATGTTTGTAGTTTTGTTTTTATGATCCTGAGCATCAAATCCAGTGAATAGACATCAAGTTACAAAAATAAGATTTGATCTGCCTGCAGCCACCACTAGAGGGAGCTCCAGAGCATATACTTTCTTTATTTATACATTGAATTCAATTAGAACACAGTATGTCCTACGCTCCTAAGCTCCCCCTAGTGGTGGCTGGAGCCAGCCTGAATTTTATCATTTAACTATGGCTTTGTCAAAGGAAACCGGATCTGAACATCAGTATCAGAAAATGGAACTCTGACCCTATAAAGATAGTATGTATTATTATATATTATGAAATTAATCAAAAAAGAATGTTGGACCTAGAAATTACATGGTTATAAAAGGTAGACACTAATTGGGTGGTGACGTCACTCACCAGTGTCTGCCTGCCCAGTCCACTATAGACAGGAAAAAAACAGAGCCACCATGGGCTGTGTTTGGTTCATCTTCATTCAAGTAAATGGGACTGAACTGCATTACCAGAAACAGAGCTGCGCATCACTAGGGCAGTAGGTTTGAAACTGGGGAGCCCCCCCCCCTATGACATGAGTGCCGACAGGAAAGAAACTCATCTTAAAGGGTTGTGCAGGTAGGCACAACACTAGCAATGACTTAAATTACATAGGACTGAAGGCTGCACCTGATCCATTTACACAGCGATGCTGGTCATGACCCATGTCAATCAAGGTAGAGGTGCAAAGAGAATAAACAGAGTCTTAGCTGGGAGCAATGAAGAAGAGACCGACTTACAGATTAGGAGATTCTTGCCTTTTGGTAGGACTTGGTAGGTCTCTTCTCGAAAGGCGCCGCGTGCCTTATTACATCTTTCTTGCATATTCAGTGCATTTGTATGAACACTTTGTGAATGACATGACATGTAACACTGATATTGCTCTGCTTTTAGCTCCTTTCTTAATAACTTTACCCATGTTTGTTTAAGAGGTACAGCCCGGGTTGGAGGAAGAATTTAAATACAATTAAGTTGATTTATTGATTTATTCATTTAATACAGTAGTGCAAATCCAGTGTAAGTATGGTGGCCAGGTCAGTCATTGAAAGTCCTATTCGAGTGAACTACTATAAGCCATAATGCACCAGATAAACATTGTGATAATGTGATAAACATTATGTTGTGTATTCTGCAAACTTACATTAGTCTTTATTATTAGCTATTACTATGTCAGTGTGTATTTGGTGTAACTAAATACAGTATCCTATAGTTCAGTTGGCCAAATGGGACCCCATAAGACTAAACACAGAGATTGAATTAAATAAGATAATTTTCAAACTGACTGGAAGAAATATGATCTTCTCAAGACATAGCATGTGTTTTTTGGAAAGTTCTTTTCTTTACATATATCAATGCAAGAGTGATAGGCTCTTTGTTTACAGTACAATTCTTTTAGTCCGGCCCCTGCGGAGCCATTGTAGAGCAAGACAAGACCACCCCTTTTTTAAAAACGGAACCTGCTCCAGAAATAAGGGAAAAGTTGCGGCCGGTCAAACATTTTCCCTTCAGAGAATTCGGACCGGCAATGAACTACACGGTCAACCAATCATTTGAATAGGCGACCATATAATACATAGCCCAGGCTGGGTATGCCAGAGCTCTGGCTTATAGAGAGGAGTTGCGAGGAGGGAGCTTTATAACAGTTTTGTGCCCTAATAAGACATATGGACAGTGGCTCTCTACTTTTATAGAACCCCACTTAACCCCATGAGCTATCTCCGTCAAAACTCGTGCCTGCTTGTTCTGATCATTTGTAGGGGTCCTAGAGCACGTCTGATTGGCATGTCCAATGTTATTAGAATGGGAAAACCCATTTTAAGTCAGTAAGTATAACATATGCAATGTAGTAAAGCTTCCGTCAATAACTATGCCCCTGTAATATTATTAATTGTCTGTATCCTGGGAAGAAATGAATGCCAATGGAGGTGAGCAGTGAGTGTAAGGTCAGGCAGCTCGAAATACACATCTCTGGTAGTAAACTGCCTTGTTTACATTGGGTAAAGGTTTTACTGCAGAGCAAAGGCCACAAGTTATACTAAATGCTGTTCTAAGCATCTGGCCCTACCTGCAACATATCTGAAGGCAACTCTCATTTTTCTGCAGTTCACTCCGCGCCTACAGCTCTCTTGCTGTAATTGATTTCAGGCAGGTGTCTTGCTTTTGGTATTTATGCCATATGTGTTATCATTTATCAACAGCATGAGATGAGATAGTTAAACATGACGCCCGATGTTCTTATCTAAACAAACAGTAGGAATTCTGCTCAGCGATTCCTCACAAGTGAAATATGTTATAAAATATGAATTTAATATTCCCAGTTCACTTCAGTTATTTATTCTTAAATCCATACGTTATAGACATTAGATCTATCTACAATATACTTATAAATTATTTTATTGCACTCTTTTGACTTTACACTTTACATATATTTAGTGAAGGATAAAGCCAGACCTACACTTTTTGCTTAGATTAAAACACAGTTTCCAATGTCATGGTATAAGCTGCTATGGGGCCCATGGAGAGTACGAGTGCTTTACATGATTACGGGGTCAGCCTGAGCTACTGTTTTGAGCTACTCAATAGCAGTTTAGAGATTTGCTTTACATAAAGCCACATGGACAATGGAAACCACAGTCAGGAGACAACTACTGACTTCTATGGGAGAGTGCTGTGGGCATGCTCTGTGACCTGTGCAGAGGTCATTGTACAGGGAGGGGGAGGAGGAGAGCTGTGTCCATCACCAATTGTGAATGGTGGATCCTGTGTTATCTATATAGAGGTGTTACCTGTCATTGTAATCCTCCCTGTGGTGATAATGAGATGATGCTGAGAAGGGATCTCTACAGAGCAGAAAGGGTCAGCCTTTAGGGGGCTCAGTTGCCACTGTGAAAACTGCAAGATTTCAGGATTTTTTTTAGAATATAGATAAAGACGTGGAAAAGATAAAAAATAAAATCACAATTTTTGTAATAAAATTAATTTAAACAATTGGTTATTTTCTGATAATACATTCCCTTTGAGCAAACATTCGCCATTGTCATAAGATTCGCCAATGGCTGATTAGCTCTTGAAATTGTTCATTCCAATACCTATACTATAGTCTCAGCAGCACACTGAAGCAGCATTGCTCAGGCTCTGTTCACACCATGTTCCATTTATGGACCAGGCGATTGCAAAAGAGTGACCTCTAGGCTGGATGGTATGCGTCAGTATACCTTGTTTAAACTAAATTGGAAAGCATAAAGTGTAACTAAACTATTAAAAACTTTTGACATGTCATAGTGATTTAATTCAGTGGGGGTGTGAGCACTGAGACACCCAATCGCTAAAATAAAGCGGCAGCAGTGTTCGGGTTAGTGCTGTGCCGCTTCGTTTCTGATTGGCTTTCCTCAGAATGTCGACCAAGCGCTGTACGGACTCATAGACTTTCTATTTAGGCCGTACACTGCTTCGAGGAAAGCCGATCAGAAACGAGGCAGCACAGCGCTCACCCGAGTGCTTCCGCTGCTTCGTTTCAGCGATCCATAGAAGTTTCAGTGTTTGGACCCCCACCAATCAAGACTTCTAACATGTCACTATGGCATGTCAAAAGTTTAAAAAAAGTTTATTTACCCTGTAACTACACACAACTATATAAAAGCATTCTGAAAAGCACAAAAAAACCCGCGTGATATACGTATTTTTACATTGGGAGTCAATGACAGATGTACAAAGCCACACAGGGTTTTCACAGTTGCACAGTTAGGTCCAGTATTATTTGGACAGTGACACAAGTTTTGGCATTTTAGCTGTTTACCAAAACATATTGAATATACAATTATATCATCAATATTGGCTTAAAGTGCAGACTCTCTGCTTTCATTTGAAGGTATTCACATCCTAATTTGAGGAAGGATTTAGGTAATTACAGCTATCTCATATGTAGCTGCCTCTTTTTCAACGGACCAAAGGTAATTGGACAATTATCTCAAAAGCTATTTAATGGGCTGCAAGAGCTATTCCCTCATGAATCCATCATCAATTAAGAAGGTAAAAGATCTGGAGTTGATTCCAGGTGCGGCATTTGCATTTGGAATCTGTTGCTGTGAACCCACAACACGAGGTCAGAGGAGCTCTCAATGCAAGTGAAACAGACCATTGTTAGGCTGAAAAATATGAAGGAATCCATCAGAGCACAATGTTAGGAGTGGCCAAATCAAGAGTTTGGTACATTCTTGAAGAAAAAGAGCGCACTGGTGATCTCGTGAACTCCAAAAGGCCTGGACGTCCACGGAAGACAACAGTGGTGGATGATCGCAGAATCCTTTCCATGATGAAGAGAAACCCCTTCACAACATCTACCCAAGTGAAGAACATTCTCCTGGAAGTAGGTGTATCAGTATCTAAGGCCCTATGCACACGAATGTATTTTTGCGGCCGCAATTCGCCCTCAAATCTGCAGATGAATTGCGGCCCCATTCATTTCAATGGGCCCATGTACACGACCATGGTTTCCACGGTCCGTGCATGGCCCAGGAGCCTGGACCGCAAAAAGAACGGACATGTCTTATTACGGCCATGTTTTGCGGTCTGGGCTCATAAAAATGAATGCGCATGTGCACGACCCGAGATTTGCGGGTGGCTCGCGGGTGACACTCCGCGGCCGTCCAAGCCGCAAATCATGTCCGTGCACACCACTACGGTCGTGTGCATGAGGCCTAAGTCCACCATAAAGAGAGACTTCATGAGAGCAAATACAGAGGGTTCACCACAAGGTGCAAACCATTAATCAGCCTCAAAAATAGAAAGGCCAGATTAGACTTTGCCAAACAACATCAAAAGAAGCCGCCAAGTTCTGGAACAGCATGAAACTAAGATCAACCTGTACCAGAATGATGGGAGGAAGAAAGTACGGAGAAGGCTTGGAACGGCTCATGATCCAAAGCCACCACATCCTCTGTAAAACATGGTGGAGGCAGTGTGATGGCATGGTGGGGGCAGTGTGATGGCATGGGGGGCAGTGTGATGGCATGGTGGAGGCAGTGTGATGGCATGGTGGGGGCAGTGTGATGGCATGGTGGGGGCAGTGTGATGGCATGGTGGGGGCAGTGTGATGGCATGGGCATGCATGGCTGCCAAAGGCACTGGGTCACTAGTTTTTATTGATGATGTGACTGAAGACAGAAGCAGCCGGATGAATTCTGAAGTGTTCAGGGATTTATTTTCTGCTCAGATTCAACCAAATGCAGCAGGTTGATTGACAGGACAGATGGACAATGACCCAAAACATACGCAAAAGCAACCCAGGAGTTTATAAGGCAAAGAAGTGGAATATTCTGCAATGGCCGAGTCAATCACCAGATCTCAACCCGATCGAGCTGCATTTCACTTGCTTAAGACAAAACTTAAGGCAGAAAGACCCACAAACAAGCAACAAATGAAGACGCCGGGCAAAGCATCACAAAGGAGGAAACCAGCGTGTGGTGATGTCCCTGGGTAACAGACATCAGCCAGTCATTGCCTGCAAAGGATTCTCTACAAAGTATTAAAAAAAATGTTTATTTATGATAATGTTAATTTGTCAAATTACTTTTGAGCCCCTGAAATGAGGCTGTGTAGAAAAATGGTTGCAATTCCAAAACGTTTCACAGGATATTTTTATTCAACCCCTTGAATTAAACCTGGAAGTCTAAACTTCAATTGCATCTCATTTATTTCATTTCAAATCCAATGTGGTGGCAGCAGAGCCCAAATCATGAAGATTGTGTCACTGTCCAAATAATTCTGGACCTGACTGTATGTGTCTGGGTTATAAGTATGAAGTGGGTGGCGGTCCAGTAGGGTCCAAAAGGAGTGTGTGGGAATCATATTACTGCTCTGTACAACTCGGAGGTTGGAGTGAGCCGTAATATACTTATTTGCATGAGCCCAAGCAGCGCACATCTCATGCTCATGTAAAATACCACAGCAGCAGAAGCACAATGACAAGACCCTATTAGACCCCGGCTAAACAATGTTTAATGTCCAATTAATCTATAGCCCGCAGTACAGTACTAGCTTACAGCTTCCTCAACCATTGTATTAGTCTCTGCAGCAAATACATGAATGATTCTTTCTGAATAATCATATAATCACATCCTTAGAAAATGCTCATCAGCACTTCAAATTAAAAAAGCAGCGGGTCCTTATCATTTGCATAGAGGTCATGTTTTGTTAATATGTATCTTGTAGAAACAGACAGCATGTAAAAAGGAATGGTAAAATCTGACACAGTGACATTTTTACATTTCAAATTATGCAGAAAGTGATCATTAAATTAATTAGCGAATTAATTAGCAAAAAGAAGAGTAAAAAAAAAAAAAAAGAGTCTAGTTAGCCCTATGTAATCTTTAAGTAAGCAGGTCATTTTCTATAATTGTGAACTGTAATTTGTTGCATAACATTATTCTTTGCTAATTTCTTGTAGCATAATGGAATGTTTATTAACAGTTTTATTAATTACGTGTTCATTGATTACCATCTTAATAGAAACGTCTTAATAAGTTCACTTTTGAAGCGTGATATCAAACCTTGTAAGTACAATATAAGGCCAATAGTATGTGGACACCCCTCCTAATTATGGAGTTCAGATTTTTCAGACACACCCATTGCAATCTGCTGCATAAAATCAAGCACACAGTCATGCATCTCCATAGACAAACATTGGTAGTAGTATGGGTCATACTGAAGAGCTCAGTGACTTTACATGTGCCACTGTGATAGGACGTCACCTCTGTGACAAGTCAGTTTGTCAAATTTACGATCTTGTAGATCAGCCCTGGTCTCCTGTAAGGGTATGTGCACACACACTAATTACGTCCGTAATTGACGGACGTATTTCGGCCGCAAGTACCGGACCGAACACACTGCAGGGAGCCGGGCTCCTAGCATCATAGTTATGTACGATGCTAGGAGTCCCTGCCTCGCTGCAGGACAACTGTCCCATACTGTAATCATGTTTTCAGTACGGGACAGTTGTCCTGCAGCGAGGCAGGGACTCCTAGCATCGTACATAAGTATGATGCTAGGAGTCCGGCTCCCTGCACTGTGTTCGGTCCGGTACTTGCGGCCGAAATACGTCCGTCAATTACGGACGTAATTAGTCTGTGTGCACATACCCTCAGTGCTATTATTGTGAAGTGGAAGCGTCCTGGAGTAATAACAGCTCAGCCACGAAGCGGTTGATCACGCAGACTCGGAGAGCAGGACTGCTGAGTGTTGAAGCACGTGGTGCCTGAAAATCGCCTTTCCTCTGTTGCATCATTTACTACAGAGATACAAACTGCCTCTGGAAGTGACATCAGCACAGGAACTGTACGTCCGGAGCTTCATTAAATTGGTTTTCAAACTTTCCATGGTCGAGCAGCTGCACACAACACACAAATTTAAAGGGGTTTTTCCATCTTGGACATCTATGGCATGTCCACAGGATATGCCATAAATGTTCGATAGATGTGGGTCCCAGAGGGACCCGCACCTATCTCTAGAATGGGGCCCCCAAAACCCCATTCTACCTTCCTCGGCTCCTGACGCTTCCTGGTCACTTCCTGATTACATGGTCGGAAGTTGCTCGAAACAACCCAGCTCGCTGAGCTGAGTTTCCGTAACTCTTATAGAAGTGAATGGGAGTTATGGTAACAGTGTAGCATGGCAAACTACTCTGTTTCCATAGATCCCAAGTTCCGGAAACAGCGCAGCTCAGCTTTTTCTGCAACTCCCGACCACCTCATCAGGAAGTGGCTGGGAAGCAGCGGGAGCCAAGCAAGGTAGAATGGGGGTCAGGTGGCTTTGTTCTAGAGATAGATGCTGGTCCCACGAAGTGGGACCCGCATCTATCAGACATTTATAACATATCCATTGGATATGCAATAAATGTCCACGATGGAAAAACCCCTTCAAGACCATTTTGCCCAATGTCAAGCGTCGTCTGGAGTGGTCCTTTCCTGTTCCAGCATGACTGTGCCCTGTGCACACAGCGAGATCCATAAAGACATGGGGTGAGGAGTTTGGTGTGGAGGAACTTCAGTGTCTGCACAGAGCCCTAAACTCAACCCCATTGAATAACTATGGGATGAATTCGAACACCGATTGTGAGCCAGACCTTCTTGTCCAACATCACTGCCTGTAATCACAAATTCTCTTTTGGATGAATGGGCACAAATTACCACAGACACTCCAAAAGCTTCTGGAAAGGCTTAATAGAAGAGTGGAGGCAGTTATAGCCGCAAAAGGGGGTCCAACTCCATATTAACATCCATGGTTTAACTCCATATTAACATCCATGGTTTTGGAACGGGATGACAAACACATATACATAGGTGTGAAGGTCAGGTGGCCACATACTTTTCGTCATTTAGTGTACATTGGGATAAAGAATACTTATAATTTTCACCTTCTACTTCAGAAAATCCACAGTTACATAGGTACAGACTACAAACTTGCTTCATTTTTTTTCATTTTAGATGCATTAGAGCAATAGAAAAAAATGGCTGCAAAGGGGGACAAAATAAGTTTTAGGGTTACACGTAGTGGGTAAAGGCCCATAGTGAAATAAAAATAGGGCCCTCTCCCTGAAAATTGATACTATTACTGGGTCATACACCAGCAGAAGTTGGACTGGTACACAATTTTACTACTGTACATCCCATATCCTGCCTAATTGGAATTTGAAATAAATCCCTTCCGACCTCCCTTCCCATGGCCCTTGTGACAACTGTCTCTATGGCATGTACAGTACTGAGTATCCCATTTGCAGACTAAATCATGACATTAACTGCAGCCTGGGGACACATACGTAAGAGCAATCACAGTAAAGTTGTGGATATCCCCTATAACTTATGGGAGCAATGCCAATATTACTTTTATATTAGGGATCTGCTACTTGAAGGAGACCTACTAAAAAACATAAAAAAGGCACGTCAGTGTACATTAAAAGTGTGAAAACAGTTTGTTAATATTTTATTCCTCTGCTGATATATGATCGATCGTGTTTACAGGCCCAAAGCCTGATGAGGTACTCCTGGGAGATTCAGGCGTCAACAATGTCCCGGAGGTCCAAATCCCCAAATACATCAATATCTACATCCTACCTAGTGGAAGAGTGGCAGTAACGTGTATATGTGTGGGAATAACAATATATTTGGTGATCTGGATCCATGGCAGGTCTATATGACAACACTGGCAGAAATCGGAAGAGGCAATATTGTTATCAGAATCTTTCTTCAGGTTTTGGGCCTGTAAATTCGCACGACCAAATCTCAGCATAGGCCAACATATTCCATAGCACTGCACATGGAATATACTCTCACATATCCGTCCCTGTCATGTAGGGTTTATTGTTTAATTATCAATCAATAAAGACCTGACCCTACAAAGTCTATTTCTGTATAGGCAGTACTATATCTCATAGACAGAGGAAAAATTCCTTAAAGTGTACCATTTCACTCCCCCAAAATAAAAATGTGAGGTAACATACAACAGAGAAATGTGTCTACCATGCTGTAGAATGTGCTATCTTGATACATTTGGCGCAATTGTAGACTGTGATATACGTAATACACGGGTCTATGCAATACTCACTGATAGATTAATACTTCATTACCCTTTATTCAGCTGCACTCGGCCATGTGCTGTCATCCAATTTTTCACTTTGTACAATGTTTTTTTCGATAATAAAAAATAATTTCAGGCCGAGGTCTGTTCATTTGCATAATGGGTGTGGTTTGATGTGTCATGGGAGGAGCAATGCGCGACATCTAATGATCTATTGATTAGTGTTAGGCCTTGTTCACACGGCGCTCAAAAAAAGTGACATCTAAACGCATCAAAAACGCTAGCATTTTTTACAGCCGTTTGACGCGTTTTTTGACACTTTTTTAGGACTCCCATTGACTATGGACATTAGGCGTATATTCAGCGCTAAGAATTGACCGGCTGCTTCTTTTCTTACACGATGCATTTTTTAAACACGCGAGCGTAAAAAAACCGCGCCATATGCACTACAATGCGTGTTCCCATTGATGTCAATCTGAAGCTTAAAGCATGCGTTTTTGACGCGTTTTTCAGCGCATAAAACTCGGCGAAAACACGCCGTGTGAACAAGGCCTTACTGGCACAGAGCAGAACTTCTTGCAGGGATTGATAGCATATCTCAAAAAATACTACACCCTTTAGTCAGAGACGGCGGATACCTCTTCTCAATGTGCCCCTTTGGGTGCAGGGCTGTGGTACAGGTTATAGTAGAATGCCTGGTACTTAGTTATTTATTTCTGTTACTTATATAGCGGCAACATATTACACAGCGCTGTACCGAAGTCCTCTTTTACTGTCCCCATTGGAGCTCACAATCTAAATTCCCTATCGATATCTTTTTGGGGTGTTAGTGTATGGATCGACTCTTTATGTAGTCTTACTTTTTCTATGTTTTCTTGGAAGTATGGGGCTTGGATTTGCTAGTAATGTTCTTCACTTATGTAACATACTCGCCAACAGTCCCAATTTTTGCAGGACTGTATTGTGAACCAGCCTGAAACGTCAGTGGAGTTTTTAGAAATTTGCATTAAAAGGGCTGTTATTATTCATTTTTGGGATATTACCAGACAGATAACAGTGGAGGATTGAGATTTAGGGTATGTTCACATGAGGGCGTCCGTAACGGCTGAAATTACGGGGATGTTTCAGCCTGAAAACATCCCCGTAATTTCAGCCGTAACGGCATGTGCAGGCACTTGAACGCCGCGTCAATTACGGACGTAATTGGCGCTGCTATTCATTGGAGTCAATGAGTAACGGCTCCAATTACGGCCAAAGAAGTGACAGGTCACTTCTTTGACACGGGCGTCTATTTACGCGCCGTCATTTGACAGCGGCGCGTAAATTACGCCTCGTGTGAACAGACAAACGTCTGCCCATTGCTTTCAATGGGCAGATGTTTGTCAGCGCTATTTTCAGACGTAATTCGGGGCAAAAACGCCCGAATTACGTCCGTAAATAGGCCGTGTGAACATACCCTTACAGTGGATCTGTCAGCTTAATATGCTTCTCTATGTAAGGGCAGCATATTACAGGTAGACAAAACAGCACACAAAAAAAAAAAGGTGCTATGATTGGCTAATAGGAGACCTGAAAGAATAGACCGGACTCATGCAGCATTTTTAAGTCCGGTGCATCCATGGGGTAACTGTTTCCCCATCCATCTCAGCGGTGACTGACGGGCTGCTGTGAATACATGTATATACAGCAGCCTGTCACTCACCGGCCTGAAGGTGACATGGGGGAGGCAGGGACAGGCTATGAGCATAAGCTTTAACATTTGTTGTGCCTTCTGGCTAATAGAACACTTTTTTTTTTTTTAATAAAACTACTTACAGTTGGAGCTTCTTTTTGAAAGAATTTAGGACCTAAAAACATCCTACTTTTCGAAGATTCCGAGAGTTTGTTGTCTGTGCATCAAACAGGGACTTATATTAGAACTAGATTTTAATCAGTGTTTTTCAGGCACAAAAACTAGCAAATCTGATAAACACCCGACCCAGGACACGTCCTGTCAAGTGAAACCTTCAGGAATAATGACTGTAAAGAGTGGAAAAAATATTCTTATAGTCTTATCACAGTGTGGCCACTGGGTGTCACTACTGTGCCACATATATATTTATTTCCACCGCTAGCTCTTGTGGCCAGGCTTCATGCACACTGACGCTTATTTAACTAGCTGTGCTTTTCTTCATGTAAATTTGGAGCGCTCTCCTTTTTTGATATGTTTATTGCTTAAAGGGTTATTCCCATCTCAGACATTTATGGCATATCCATAAATGTCAGATTGAGGACCCAGCTCTGGGACCCACACCTATATAAAGAACTCGGGGAGGGGGGTTCACCCATTTCCTGTCCCACCTTACCAGGATCCAATTCTCGATAAAGGTGCGAGCCTGAGAGCTGCAGAAGCCACATCCGTCAGACATTTATGGCGTATCCTGTGGATATGCCATCAATGGTCGAGATGGGAATTCCCCTTGAGACTTTTTGAATAATTGAAAGTGGCAAAGTCAATCCCCCACCCATTATTTTTCCTATTTTGACATTTGTTGAAGTGCTCCGCTATTGAAAATTCAAGAGGCAGATTTGTTCAAATTGGCTTTTCATACACCAGTCTTAATATAAAGATAGCTGGTGTAAGATCCGCCTAATTTCTTGGCATAAATTATAGTCGATTTGTTGGGCCACAGCAGACAACGCCACTTTCATTAAGCCGAACTCACTTTTCAGAAAAGTGGCAGAAGCAGCATAAGAAAAGAACGAAAGTTGCAAAATTTTTGTGCAAAAGCTCAGTTTTTGGCATAGATTGCCTAATAAATCTGCTCTCAAGTTCCAGTGCTTTATGCCCGATATGCTAGTAGATTACCTCACTACATAATACAATATACTTAAAAGCATTCATAACCAAAAAGAGCAATGTGAACAGGGGTAAAACATTCACAATGTGAATGAAGCATACATTTAAAGGGTTTTTCTGGGACGTTAAATGGAGAGGCCATCAATGTATGATTGTGGGGGTCCTAGGCATTAGACCCCACAAATCAAATATATTGATGGCCTATCAATTTAAAGTCCTGGAAAAACAGCTGAACTAAAAATCTGAAAAATGAATTCAGGCACAGCGCCAAACATTATGGGTGTGGCTGGCCCTGGTACTACAGCTCAGCTCTGTTCGCTGGAATAGGCCCCTTTGTTCTGCTGGTAGTGGGAATCGAGAGGGTCAGACCCCCACCGACTATACAGTGATGGCATCTCTAGGGATAGGTAATCAAAAGTCTCGGAAAAAATCCCTTAAATTTATCACTGTTTTATTCTACATCAATATATTTTTATCTTATTCTGTATAGTTACAATTTTATAAGCAAAGGTTTTATGGATGTTTAGCCCCTTAACATACCACGTACATGTACGTGACAGCCGTTAAGGAGAAGTATGGCTCACTGGCTGAGCTCGTTCCATGCTTAGCGGGTAACGGCTGTGTCATACAGTCGACATCTCACTGCAACCGGCGGAATCAAAGATCACTTTGATTCCGCCCGTTTAACTCCTTAGATGTCGTGGTCAATCGCGACCGTGGCAATTAAAGCATTAGAATGAGGGGGCAACCATCTCCGATGTACCATTGGCCACCCCGTGGAGCGATAGCGTGGTCCCGATGGCAGTCATGGCAGCCTGGAGCCCCTCAGGTCCGCCATCTTTGGACTCCAATGAAGCCCTCCAGCAGGGCTTCATTTGACACTAAGGGTATGTTCACACGGCTTATTTACGGACGTAATTCGGGCGTTTTACGCCTCGATTTACGTCCGAAAATGCGCCTCGATTGTGTTGGCAAACATCTGCCCATTCATTAGAATCGGTCTTACTATGTTCTGTGCACACGGTCAAAAAATACGCCCACGTCAAAGAAGTGCCTGTCACTTCTTCAGACGTAATTGGAGCCGTTTTCCATTGACTTGATGGAAAAGCAGCTCCAATTACGTCCGTAATGGACGCAGCGAAAAAGCGCCTCAACATGCCATTACGGCTGAAATTACAGAGCTGTTTTCTCCTGAAAACAGCCCCTGTAATTTCAGCCGTTACGGACGCTGCCGTGTGAACATACCCTAAGAAACACAATATACTGCAATACATTAGCATTTCAGTATATCAAATAAGCAAACCAACGATCTCTGGTTCAAGACCCCTAGGTGGACTTCTAAAAAAATTAATAAAATCCGTTAAAAAATTAATGTTCCAAAAAATAAGTTTGAAAAAAAACTTTCCATTTTTTCCCTAAAGTAATGTTAAAAAAAAATAAAGTTAACATAACTGGTATTGCCGCGTCTGTAAAAGTCTGAACTATTATAAGGTAAATGGTGAATGGCGTAAAAAAATAAAATAAAATGAAAACACCCAAATTGATGAATTTTGGGGAACTTTGCTCCCCCGAAAAATTTTATTCAAAAAACGATCAAAAAATTGGATGCAACGTACAATGGTACCAATAAAAACTACAGCTCGCCCTGCAAAAAAATAAGCCCTCCCATCGCTCAGTTGAAGGAAAAATAAAAAAGTTATGGCTCTCAGGCCTCATGCACACGGCCGTGCTCGTAATCGCGGTTTGCTTTTTCGGCCCGTGCTCCTATACAAAGTATGGGAGCACGGACCGCAAAAAGTAAAACATAGGACATGTCCTATCTTTTGTGGAGGCTTTCTACGGCCTGGACGCCTTCCCGCAAATAAACGGGAAGGTGTCCGTGCTCAATAGAAGTGAATTGGTCTGGACTGCAATTATGGACAAATTCTATGGTCATGGAACTCATGTGCATGGGGCCTCAGAATATGCAGACACAAAACAATCTGTTTTTTAACAAATAGTTTTAAAAAATAAAAGTGGTAAAACATAGAAAAAAATATTTTTTTTTCAGTTTCCCCAGTACATTAATTGTTGCCATGAAAAACTACAACTTGTCTTGCAAAAACACAAGCCCTGATATGGCGGTCAACTGTTGAGGGGTGAACTAGATTGTCTGTCTGTACGTGTATGGGCTTGTCCACACGTAACAGAATTGCGGCAAAAAATTTCTGCAGCAATTCCGTTGAAAGGAGCAGACCTTCCGCTGCAGAAAAAACACACTATTGCCCGCAGAAAATGGTGCGTATTTTGCGGAGTTCTTCTCAACGCTGGGAGATGGTGACATCTCCTCAGAAAAACACAGGAATTGACATGCTGAGGTACAAAAAACATGCACTGCAGGTAAGTTTCGGGTTGGAATTTTTACGCAGTATGCGGATGAGATTTGTTAAATCTCACCCACTTTGCGGCTACTGTATTCTGTGGCATATTTTCAATCCGCAATTCCAGACAGAAAATACGCAGCAATTCCGCTACATGTGGACAAGTCCGATCTCTCGATCTCCTTCACATCCCAGCCAGCAAACCTTTGATCTCTGTCTACTATTATTTCTACAGACAAGCAGCTTCACCATTCCCCACTAACAACCAGCATTACCTGCATGCGACTAAACCTGAACAGAGGGTGTGATAGGTTTATATAGGATGCACTTGATGAATGACAGGTGAGGCAGAGCTGCAGCCAAACAATGTATTGTATATGTATCTTCCTTTTGTATGATTTGGTTATGTGTATAGGGATTGTAAGCTGCTTTTCATTTTAAAAGGAGACAGGCGATATGTTTTACATAATATGTATGTGTTGAAATTTAAACCCAAACGTGTGTGTCCCTTTAAGACTGTAGAATTCTGGGAAGGTAGATATTGTGTATTTAAGTGCACCCAGAGGAGGGTGGGACGTGTTTAGTTAAGAGCACATGAACTGAGGAGTGGAATGTTGCTTGGTACTAAGCTAGCTGCAATTTAACCCCTAATTTCCGTGCATTTTGCGGTTTTGCTTTTTTTTTTTTTTTTTTGCTCAAAATAAATACGAGCATCGTTTGCCAAATCCTGAGTGAGGACTGTTTGTGACGGCAAGAATACCCACGCCTCAACATTGACGAAAAAAAAAAAAAGTTATGGTTTTTGGAAAGCGCAGAAGAAAAAACTAAACTGAAAAAAAAACGAAAATTACTCTTGTCTTTAAGGGGTTAAAATATACGTGCAAAGTCATAGTATATAATATTATATTAAAAAAATTAAAATAAAAAGGGACAGCTGCAGTGGGTGGGACTGTTCTGATTGACAACACTGCTCTAAAACGACTACTCCTGCTATGCCACGTTCCTGTGCTGGGAGATCATTGCAAACAGACGTTAAAAACAGATCACCTATAAATATAACTCAAGAGTTCTCCTCCATTGTCAAAATGAAAAGATCTATTAACTATTCCTTAATTATATCTGTTCTTTGGAAAGATGAGTGACCACCAATATAACTGCCACGCTGCTTTCCCCGACTCCTGAACTGCAAACCTGTCTAGGTCTTCAGCTCTGCAGGACTGGGATTGTATCACTGCATAACTAAGCAGATTTCCCACTCAGCAGTCCGGGAAAGATGAATGACAATCTCTACCGGAGCCGTACTATTTGTCACTCAGCTTTCTCGGGAGCAGATATGACTAATATTAGTCAATGACTTTAATGTAAAGCGGACCCGCCAGTTTCACTGACATGTCTGTTTTAGTAGATACTTGTATTCCCCATAATATAAGAATTCTGGAGCTTTTTTTTAAGAACTCTATGTTGGGCCATTCCTCTGTTATTCCTCTAGATATTTATGAATAAATTGACATCTGGGTGTTACCAGTTGGGGGTGTGTCCTCACACAGACTGACACTGTCCAATCAGTGCTGACAGAATTAGACTATGTAGGGACACGCCCCTGAGAAAGTGGGATTGATGACACCCAGGAGACTATTTATTCATACATTTCCAGGAGGAATAACAAAGGAATGGCAAAATGCAGAGTTCTAAGAAAAGATGCTACAAAATTGTTATTTCATGGGTAGTAGAATTATTTATTAAAACAGACATGTCAGGAGAGGTTCCAGGTCCTCTTTAAGTTTTTTTTTCTTATTTTAGATGTATAGGTTCTTAAAGTAAGGGTCCTCTTACTTGGCCCGATGTGGACCATGTTAACGAGCACCGATCAACGAGACAGCTCGTTGATCGGCGCTTATTTGCTCCTTTCACTGGCTACTGCGATCACTTGTCCACATACAATTCTGTCATGTCGGCAGCTCGTCTGCTTGTTTACACAGGGAGATGTGCTGCCGACAACGATAATATTTTGTGCTGCATAAATGACACAATCAGCCGATGAACAAGCGTTTGCTCATTCATCGGCTGATCGTCGCCCTGTTAACACAGGGCGACGATCGGGAATGAGTGTTCTGTGAACGCTTGTTTGCCCAATAATTGGCCCACGTTAAAGGGCCTTAATCCCCCAATCTGTAACCTCTAAGGGTCTGACCTCAGATTGTAAATTTGTCGAATGGAGACAAAGCTCCTTGTTTATTTGTGAAGTGACCTAGTCACACAGAGAGCAGAGGCGACATTTATAGCTCTTGTGCCATTTATATTATGTCTTCTTATGTGGCTGAGGGGTCTTTGGACCATCTCAGACACCAGCACCGGGGTACAATGGCCACCACCTGTACACTCCCTACACCCCAACAAATAGACCAACTGTATGTGAGGAGCTCCGCTGCCCTCACAATCTATAGTGGGGTGACTGTGACAGACTGAGCCTCAGTTAGTAAATTTCCATAGTCTTACCTCTTTTATATGTTCATAAATATCCTCTTTCGAGCCAGAGAGCCGGGTCGTGGCTGGGAATAGCATTAGCGCAGTAATATAGTAACTCCAGCAGGCAATGAATACAAGATCAACTAACGCAATCATTTGACATGTCGCCTCATGCCGGCTAAGAAGTGGACCTGTTAATAATGTAAATGCAATTCATCTTGGGCAAGAGAGTATTTATTACATATCTGGAGGCAACACTTGTGTACTTGGATATATTATTTAATTATAACTAAAATCAAAATGATAAACTTAGATATACATAAATGTAGCAGAGCTGAATGTGTCATTTCATTCATTGGGACTGCATTATTTGTGTGCTATGATAACTTTCTATGGTAAGATAATGTAGGTTTACCTGCAGTCCCAGGTAAAAGCACAGATAAAAAAATGTGATACCAAAATTAATAAAAATAATCGGTTCTGAAAGCTGTTTTGTGATGTGTCAGTGATGTATTCATTTATTTATTTTAAAACTAAATAAATAGGATACATAGTCTACAACATAAATAAGTACTAATCTATCTATCTATCTATCTATCTATCTATCTATCTATCTATCTATCTATCTATCTATCTATCTATCTATCTATCTATCCATCCATCCATCCATCCATCCATCTATCTATCTATCTATCTATCTATCTATCTATCTATCTATCTATCTATCTATCTATCTATCTATCTATCTATCTATCTATCTATCTATCTATCTATCTCTCATATCTATCTATCTATCCATCTACAGCACACAAGAAAATGGCGACAGCACACTGCGAACACTAATGCTACCTAAGCCACTAAATATAAATATATATGCATTACTGTTAAATCTACTTACAATAGGGAGGTTCTATTAGCGCACATTTTGATCAAATTGTGTGAGCCCACCTGCCACAACAAGGCGACCTCTATGAGGTGGGAACCTATGCTGCACATACATCCAGAACTGGGACTAAACCTACATATTCTTGGGGATCTATCTATCTATCTATCTATCTATCTATCTATCTATCTATCTATCTATCTATCTATCTATCTATCTATCTATCTATCTATCTATCTATCTATCTATCTATCTATCTATCTATCTATCTATCTATCTATCATCTCTATACTAACATCTTTGGATATTGACAGTCATTACAGCATAAAGGTCTGAAAATAAGAAAGAAGGAAAATATATTTAATAACATTGTTTAGAGAGTTAAAGAGGATTTGCATCCAAATTGGACCTCGGTTCTTGTGATGAGACTACCCCTTTGAGGAATTTTTTGACTTGTAGTTCCAGAGCAGGTGAACTACTTGTTGACTCTGCCTTGCCATAAAAAAAATCCTACCTACCTATTGGCACGTAACTGTAGGCGGTGCAGACGTAACAGTCACACCTGAACCTTAGAGTCTGAGGGTGCTCAAAGACACCATGGTAGGTGGGGGCACAGGAGCTTGAAGTTACACCTCTGCCCGCCTAGTTCATCTAGGTAATGAATGAAGAACGTCCATGCAGCTTCGTAAGTATAGAAGCGTTCATATAAATAAATATCATCCTGTGCCCTCACCTGTACTGCCAGTGAGCCCACCAGAAGGGTATGTCTTATTCTGCTTGCAAATTAAAGAATAATTAAGGTAATTATATGTGTAATATGCTAATAGTACAACAAATTGGCCTCTTTCACAACAAGATTTATTTCTGTAAAAGTAAATGAATCAAACAGCGCCCTTTTCAACATTTCATAATGAGTCAGACATTTCTTAACAGACCAAATGTCTTTAATAAAACATTTAACTGGCACTAATAGAAATGTCCTTTACAATATAAATGTGTCCTTTATGTGACTTTACTGACCTGTTTCTTATGTTTATTACTTTTCCTTTAGCTGAGAACGTCTGTATCTGGCGCAGCTTCATATTCTTATTTCGGAAGTCGTGATTTATAAACTTGCCACAACTTTTAACCCGTCCTCGCCCCATGACAAAAATGTGCGTCCCGGGCATCTGTCAGTTGTTCATTTTCGCCATCATGATCTCGTGGATACTGCTAATATAGAAAAAGATACACAAAAAATAACCCCCACATATTTGTTATCCCCATGAGTGTAACAACCTAAAAATTTGAAATGTATACACTTAAGCAGCACTGAAAAAACTAAAAATCTGCTATAAAAAATATATGACACACGCCTGGAAGGTCCCAGGATCAAAGTACCTTAATAATCAATGCAAAGTCCAAGATCAGGCAGCACTCAGTGAAAAAAAAGTAGTTTGTTTATTCCAAAGGTAGTGACGTTTTAGCTCGCCATGAGCTTTTTTCGTTGTACTGCTTGAAAAAAAGCTCATGGCGAGCTGAAACGTCGCTATTTTTAGAATAAACAAACCACTTTTTTCACTGAGTGCTGCCTGACCTTGGACTTTGCAGTTGTCATTTTATTGATACATTTCTAGGAGGAATAACAGAGGAATGGCAGAATGAAGAGTTCTAAGGAAATATGTTCCAGAATTGAAAAGTATTTACTAAAACCGTCATGTCAAGAGAAGTGACAGGTCCACTTTAATGGATAAATGTCAACTTTTGGTACTTTATGAATTGTCATTGATTCACATAGAGAGGTTTTTTTTCTCTTCTTTTATTTGTCTCGGCTCTTCTTGTTTTCTATGTATATTGTTAAAATTTCTAATGAAAATTTTAACTAAAAACAATAAGATTTTTTGCCCTACTAATAAAGCATTCAGGGTTATAATCTATTAGCTAGAGCAGAGGGCGTCTACAAAGAGCATTTCTGGCTCTGGAGGACCCATCACGCTTGTGCGTTACAATAACAGCCAGTTGATGTCAATAGGAACTGTGTAATGCAACATTTCCCCTGTGGGGGTGCTACAGGAAAATGTAACATTTGTTGTCTGTCCTAGCAGTGGAAAACCCCTTAAATTTGGGGACATTTCTAACAAAAAGGCATTGTCCAAAGCGGACAACCCATGATAGGATCCACAACGCTCTGGATGTCTGCAGCTTATGTTGACTTCACTTTGAGATCTGCTCTAGGCATATTTACAGATGTGCTATATAATCTCCATTTTTTAATCATTAAATAAGTTTTCTAAGAATTTACATGAATTAATATTCTTAAGATAAGCCATCAATGTGTAATCATTGGTGTCTGACCCACATGATCGCCACTGATCAGCATAACAAAGAGGGTGCTTTTAAAACAATTTACTACAGTTTTGTACCAGAGAGTGAGAAATGCTTACGTACATGTGGCTGTGTTTGGTACTGTAGCTAAATCCAATTCTAAAGAATGGGCATGAGCTCTGGATATGTTTAAGTACCGGGCAAAGACGGTACTATTAGGCAAGGTTCTTCAGACACCCATTTTCTCTATATTTTTTCCTAATTTTTTTCCTGTTATCTTACTATTTTTTATATGTGGATTGTATTATCAATATCGTTTTTAGCTATTTTACCAGCACATGAGAATGTCAAATACAAGGCAGCCATAAAACGCTTGGGTAGTTGTTTGTGTAAATGTCAGTGTTTCTTTAAGGGTAACATAATGCTGTGACCACTTTAGGAATAACTTCTGTTAGGAGCACCAGGGATGTAGCTACACAAGTACAGAGGCAGCAGTCATACCTGGACCTTGCTTCCTGAGTCAGCACAAAGGTCCGTCTGCCCCAGAATAAATCGCCAGTATTATAAATTGATAGACTGGTTATCCACAGCACTCACTTGATCGGAAAACAGCTACTCCATTTCAAACTTGCTTGATAAAGACTCCTGCGGGGTCGAAACGTAACACTATTGATATTGGGATGTGTTAATAAACACTTTTTTACTTTTGCCATACGGATGCTGTACTCAAGTTTTTTTACTACAGTATTAGGCTGGATTTACACGAGGGTGTGCGCGCAAAAGGCACTTAACAGCTCCGTGTGTCATCACCATATGATGCGCGGCTGCGTGATTTTCACGCAGCCACCATTATTATGACACTCTGTTTGTATGTTTGTAAACAGAAAAGCACGTGGTGCTTTTCTGTTTTCATTCATACTTTTTACTGCTTATGCGCGAATCACGCGCGTCACACGGAAGTGTTTCCGTGTGCTGCGCGTGATTTTCGCGCACCCATTGACTTCAATGGGTGTGTGATGCGCAAACAACGCCCAAATCTAGGACATGTCGTGAGTTTTACGCAGCGGACACACGCTGCGTGAAACTCACGGACAGTCTGCACGGCCCCATAGACTAACATAGGTCCGTGCGAGGCGCGTGAAAATCACGCGCGTTGCATGGACGTATTACACGTTCGTCTAAATAAGCCCTTATAAATTGCACATGGTAGGTTGAGGGTCCTGTTGCAGATTTTATATTGGGGCCCGGGAGCTGCAATTTCCACCTCTTAGAAGAACTCATTGTTTGAAAAATGTAAAAAATGTAAGAGTGAGAGTTGCAGTAGGGTGCACAAACGTAGACTGGAGAATCTACATACCCATTGATTTGAATATACCTGCTATTTCCAAGCCGGCACTGGGACCCTAAAGAACAAAACTACATTTTCTGTGTAACTTTTTAGCCGAAATGTAGATGAGGCAACAAACATCTAGTTGGATCATATGTTCTACATCACAGAGTTGCCATTTCAGAGTTTGCCCTAACAATTTGCTCTACACGTTCCATTTTAATCTTAATGATAAGGCAATAATTCACTTTTTGAGAATTCATTTAATTTTTAAATAATTGTGCCATATTTTAATGCAAAAAAATGTTAAATTGTCCGGCTTTGAGATTCATGAACAAGGTTCTTGAAGGTTAATAATTGCCGTCTATATATTACTCAACTACATGCACATATTGGGGTGAAATGTAGATATTTTATTTGCTTTATATTGTGTATAATCAATACTATAAAAAACATGACCTCCTTACGACATGCTTGATAGAACAGCATGTTATATGTGCCCCACTGTGATTTAAGGTTATTGACCCCCTAAAGAGTGTTTTACACAGAACGATTATAGGGCAGACGAATGTTAATATAACGCTCGTTGCCGATAATTGCTCTGTGTAAACAGGGGAACGATCAGCAGATGAACGAGCAAACGCTGGATCATCTGCTGGTCGTATCGTTTTAAAAAAGTAAAATATTATCGTTGTCGGCAGCACATGCGTAAACAGGGAGACGCGCTGCCGAGATGGTAATAATGTATGGGGACGAGCACTTCTTTACCAGGAAGCCCCAATCAGTTTTTGAGTCAAATAATCAGGACTATACCATAAAATGTAGACAATTCAGAGACAATTTGTCAAGGGCATTGAAAATATGGAAACATTGCTCATACAGTGACGGGTTGCACATATGTAGGGGTCATATTCCTTTTTGAGAT
The DNA here is from genome assembly GCF_050947455.1 of Rhinoderma darwinii. NCBI lineage: Eukaryota > Metazoa > Chordata > Amphibia > Anura > Rhinodermatidae > Rhinoderma > Rhinoderma darwinii. The sequence continues at coordinate 23,962,076 of NC_134692.1, read as the reverse complement.
TAGCTGTAAGTTATTGTACATTTTGCATTTTTATTACATGTGAGCGCTCACGTTTCAATATTGTTACTGCGTTGAGTTTTGATTATCAATGATAATGATAAATGCATTTATTACTATACACTGTGATAGGCCCGAATCTTCTAAGAGATTGGTACAGAATATTAGGTAAACTATGATTATCCCACAAGCAAGTACAAGAAGATACACACAGGGCTCCATGCTGACATGGTGTCACCTATGAGTTGCGGAAAAATTTCAGGATTGCAGAGATGCGTCCTAAATATTTACCTAGTGTGAGCAAGGTAACGAAATCCATTATGCCTGCCGTGGAGTCTTTGCCTAATCGTCCTAGTATCAGTGAGTTAAATTGTCAGTATTTATAGATTTTGTAGAGCTACAGAAAGAGCAGAGTGTGGTTCACCAAATGTAGATGTCTGGTTCAGAGTTTTGGAGTAACTCTGCAAAATTACTCAATTTCTTTACTTATCTTACAGATTACCGTTAGAGACGGGTATTGATACCAGATGAGAGTCTATCAAAAGTGCTACTACTTCATTTGTATAAAAATTTCAGCTATGACCTCAACAAGGGTTGTCCAGGATTAGAAAAAAATGGCTGCTTTTTTCCAGAAACAACGCCACACATGTCCATTAGTTGCGTCCGGCATCACAGCTTAGCTCTATTGAAGTGAATGGGGCTTAACTGCAAAACCAGAAACGACCTGTTGACAGGGGTAGCACTGTTTTAGTTATCCTGTACAACCACTTTAACCCCAAACCTAACCATTGTCACTCTCACAGAGCTCTTGAAACAAAAAAGATGGCTCTCCATGGTCAAAACAAGTCTAGTTTGACGGCAGTGTTGCCTCCATGTCACAAGCAGGTACAACGAAAGCAACGCTACAATGTGAAGACCCCACCCAAATCTCAGCTTCCTGACGCTCTGCAAGTGTGACATACGAGAAAGAAATTTCCTCTGCTTTTCTGCAATTATAACTGAAATTTTAGGTTTTAAGTAGCTGCTCTTAATGGCCTTTTCAAAACAGCTGATCGGCGGGGGTCTCGAAAGTCAACCCCTGACCCATCAGCTATTGATGGCCAATCCTGAGGACAGGGCATCAATTTTTAGTGGCTGGAAAACCCCTTTAAGTTTAGGAGAGTTGTTAATGTAACTCTGAATGGAGAAGCTTACGATCAGTACAAGTTAGCTATAGCAATATTTTTATAGAGTAAAGCCTCATTTACACATACATGTGCTTGTTCTGTATTTTGTTCAGACATCCGATATTCTGCGCGGAAATTTTCCCGCATGCATTATGTCTTTTTCAATAGGCATCATGTTTAAAGAGGCTCTGTCACCAGATTATAAATGCCCTATCTCCTACATAATGTGACCGGCGCTGTAATGTAGATAACAGTGGTTTTTATTTGGAAAAACTCTCATTTTTGAGCAAGTTATGAGCAATTTTAGATTTATGCTAATTCGTTTCTTAATAGACAACTGGGCATTTTTTACCTTTTTACCAAGTGGGCGTTGTAAAGAGGAGTGTATGACGCTGACCAATCAGTGACCAATCAGTGTCATACACTTCTCTCCATTCATGTCCATTTGTACTCAGCACAGCGTGATCTCACGAGATCACGCTGTGCTGTCACGAGATCACGCTGTGCTGTCACATACACCCACATTAACTTTATTGAAGTGTCTTGAGAGTGAATAGACATCACCTCCAGCCAGGACACGATGTCTATTCACACTCCCGACACTTCGGTAAAGTGTGTGTGGAACTTAATGATAGCACAGCGTGATCTTGCGAGACCACGCTGTGCTGAGTACAAATGGACATGAATGGAGAGAAGTGTATGACGCTGATTGGTCAGCGTCATACACTTCTCTTTACAATGCCCACTTGGTAAAAAGTGCAACATACAGTACTAAGCTATGGAAATGTTGCAGTACCCCCACGATTAATAGTGCAAGGCCGTTATCCTTTGCCCCTGTAAGGAATAAGCAAAAATCTATAACTTTCTGACTCTACAGGCACATTCAAGAGAAGAAGTGAAGGGCCCTAAGGGATGAGCAGGATAGGCTAGAGGAATTATGAAAGGCCCAATTCCATACTATAAAGACTAAGTAACAAACTATAACTTTCTGTGTGTGCCCGACAGGCACATACAAGAAAAGCTGTGAAGGGACCTAAGGGATTTGCAGGAAAGGGCCAGAGCGTCCTTGAAGACCCAATCCCATACTATGAAGAAAAAGTTTCAGACTAAACTTTCTGTGCTCTACAGGCACATGCAAGAGAGAAAGTGAAGGGCCCTAGGGAATAGGCAGATTAGGGCCAGAGGGGCCATGAAAGATTCAATCCCATACTATAAAGAACAAGAAACAATCTGTAATGTTCTGTGCACTACAGGCAAACACAAGAGGAGTAGTGAAGGGCCCTAAGGGATGAGCAGGATAGGGCCAGAGGGGCCGTAAAGAGCCAATCCCATACTATAAAGAATAAGTAAAAGACTATAACTTTCTGCGCTCTACAGGCAATTACACGTGAAGGCCCCTAAAAGACCGAATCCCATATTATAAAGAATAAGCAACAATCTATAACTTTCTGCACTCTAAAGGCACAAACAAGAGAAGAAGGGAAATGCCCTAAGGGATGGACAAGATAGGTCAAGATGGGCCAAGAAAGGCCCAGCACATGGTTCAGACTACGGGGGAAAAATGCTGTAGAAAGGCTGTTAGTCGAATTGTTGAACGACCGGATTAAAATGTATCTTTTTTTCACTAAGACGTAAGTGCTATCCAGAAACACTTTGTTTATTTTACTTTTACTACTGCGCCAGTTGGACGGAGCCCTTTTTGGACCTGCACCGCGCATACTATTGCCCTGGCCCTGGATGCTGTCCGCCCTTCCTTTTTGTATGCTACAGTGAAAAAGGGTGAAGAATGGATAGATCTAGAAAAAGAAGACAGAGAAAATTAACTAGCTGAACTTTTTATAGGAATACTGTAAATTGCTGCTGAAAGGGAACCTACACTTTAAATGAAGCATTTACCCTTTGTAAATAATACGCAAAATTTCACAAGATTTTTATGTAAGTTGTCATTGTCTTTACGTTTAAAAAAAGCAAGATATCGAAGAGCCGGGATGTGTGGATAATATTTTTCGCCTCAGGTTTAGTTTTTAGATTCTCATAATATATTTCTGTACGACTCTTCATTGACATTTGGTGAGATTAAATTAGACAAATTAGTATCAATCCTCTAATTTGTTTTCTATACCTTTACCAAATGCATCTGCAAATATGTACTTTCAACCCACTGAAAAATGTCAGAGAATCATGTGTTGAGTGAACAGATCGTCTAAAATGCCCCATTAATGACTTGCAAACCAGATGGTTGAAAAAATGTTCAGCTCGACGGAGCATAAATTAATAGACAATGCTACAAAGTGCGCTAATGAAATACCTACAATTAAAGTAATATTGCCAAATTAAGACCTGGCAAAATCCAGGGGGGCGGGGCTTGGCACTATAGAAGTCAGCGGGTTAGTGGCAGGGCAGAAGAGAAGGAACTTACAGAAATGTTGGAATCTGAAGTCTGTGCTTACATGCAACATATACCATGATATTTTGGAACCAGAATTTTAAAGAGACATCCCACTTAAAATGAAAAAATTCACACATGACAAAATTTTGGTTTAGGTAGTGAAAAATTGCTACACTGGGGTTTTGGATTCGGATATTTGTGTCTTTTCCTTCCTGTTTTTATGGATTTTCTTCAGATACTTCTACTAAACTGAAAAAACCCCAATACATTTTGTTGGTTATTGGGCTAATAATTTGGTTATACATGTACAAGTATTTTTGTACTTTAAACGCATCTTAATCAAAATGGCTGCGAGGCCGATGTCGTTTTTTACTCTCTTCAGGGGTTTTCTTTTTTTTTTTCCTCTGTCCTAGGTATGCTACATTGTGTAGACTGGGATTACCTCTAAATCTAACCTAGCCTTAAATATTTATATTGAGGTTTTTGTTTTTTTGAAGAGCGGACAAAAGTTTACTAGTTCTAAAATGGCATTAATCATATATTGTGAAAACAAGGACTCTCTGACGTCCATTCAGCAACCAAGATCAACGTCCCTGGCTGCATACAGGAGGAGATTGAAGGAAGAGTTGGCCACGTATATGCACAGCTCTCCCTATTGAAGTCTATGGGAGTAACGAAAACCGCCAAGACTATGCTTTTTTTTGGCTATGCTATAAACGACTAATAAGGGAAACCCCTTTGAAGAAGACCTGTCAACTCTACTGTCTCTCTGGAGCATCTTTTCTGAACTTTGCGTTGTGCCGTTCCTCCGTTATTCCTTTGGGAAAATGAATGAGTAAATTGACAACTGAGTGGTACTGTTCCACTTGTCAATAGAGTGCATCCTTACACAGCCTTACACTGTTAGCTCTTATTGAACAGTGTCAGACTGTGTAGGGACTCGCTTTATTGACAAAGCGATTTGAACACCCAGTTGTCAATTGATTCACACATTTCCAAGTGGAATAACAGAGGAATGACAAAACAGAGTTCTAAGAAAAGATACTCCAGTGTTTTTCATTTTATGGGGAATACAAATATTTACTTAAGCAAACACGTCAGGAGAGCTGACATGTCCTTAGTATAAAATCATAAACCAGATCAAGTCTAGATGACCCTCCGGTGCTTTCAAAGCCCTATATGACCTTTATAATACCTCAGGGATTAAACCACATAACGCTTATATAATATGCAAATATTTAATAGAAAATTGTATATGGGCCTTTTGCAAAAGTTATAAAAGTCCCGATTCGTGCATTGTCATAGGTTAATATGTTGAGTACATGTCATAAAATAAAATAATTTGCAACTCTAATGCTATCTATAGGACAGAAATATGATGAACTTTTTATTTCCGTTAGGGTGAAGCCGGACACCTTGGTCTCGAGGACAATGAGGACCGATTGACTTAAAAGGCAAGTTCTTTACTAATTAGCCTCAGTTGAAAACTTACTTTTGAATGTATTCTTGGCCTTTAGGTGATGTAGATGTCAGAGTATAACCTCCGCTCTCGTGCCGAGAATTGCTAAATGTTTTCCTATAAATTAAAGTGTAAAATAAAACAAGGGCAGATAGGCCGCTTCTCTGTTGTCACTTAGCGCCCTGGAATATTCCTACTTAATAATACTTTGAATGCTTTGCTTGTCAGTCACTGCTCTTTCTTTGCAAATGTTACCAATTTCATAAATAAATCAAAACCCGGAGACCTTCGGTTTTCAGAAACTTAAATGCTTTTGTTAAAATTGTATGAAGCAAATTCACAAACACGTGATTTATATTATCTCGGCAGAGCACAAGAGATGATAGAATATACTATTTAAATTAACTTCTCTCCCAACAAATGGAATCAATTCCGTTCTCACGTTTCTTTTCATCCACCTTTTGTCTTGCCGTACAATCTTTCCTATTCTGCCTCTCATTCATCTATTGTGCCCTTTGGTTGATCTGATAGCATTAAACATATAATTAAGTCATAAAGGAGGGAACTGATGAATATAGCAGATGGTAATTGCTTCCTACATCTGAATGAAATGATATGCATTGCTACAATTTACAGCTTTCAACTCATATTTTATTCAGGAACCTTTTATCTTCTTTCCTGCAGAATTATTCTGCAATAAATTTAGACATCTTATCAATAGCTTTGGTAATAGTAACAGAAACAGAGGGAAACTGAACTTTGTGCATCTTAATGCTTAAAATCATTTTCTATAATAATTTAATTACCTGCTGTAGGTGGCAGCCAATCAGATGACCAGGGAACGAGGAGGAGGGGGGATAATTAAAAGTTGTGTCATGTGATGTCTTGGCTGATTTGATTGGTCCCTCTTAGTTCCTGGAGTGGATAGAAACTTTGTTGTATTCTGTAAGGACTGGGAGATTTATGCTCCGCTGTATAATAATGTTGGTATAAAGTCTGCAGTTCAGAATAATGAGGGAATTTGCATATGCAATCCATGACTTAATGTCCTCTCCAACATAAAACATAGGACTTTGGAAATGTTCCTGTCCCCACCAAAAGTTAGAATAAGGTTTATCTAATACATGGCAAAAACTGCATGATTCACAGCAACAACCAAACAGACGTTTGTCTTAATTAAAGGGGTTGTCCACTTTCAGCAAATAAATGTTATTTTTTTGTATAATTAAAAAGTTATACAATTTTGCAATATATCTATAGACATATATGGACAGTGACATCAGAGCTTCCCTCTAGGAGCGGAATCCCCGGCCTACGCTCTGGCTGGACATTCCGCTCCTAGAGGGAGTCCCAATGGCGCTATCTACAGCGGGGGCGGTGGCACTATCTACATAAACACTGTGGCACTATATAGGGGCATTATCTACATGGGCACTTTTTCACTATCTACAAGGGCACTGTCTGGCACTAGGGGCAGCTAAAGGGGCATTATACTGTATAAGGGCAGATAGGGGGCATTATGCCCTATGGGGGCAGCTATGGGGCATTATGCTGTATGGGGGCAGCTTTGGGGGAATTATACTGTATGGGGCAGCTATGGGGGCATTATACTGTATGGAGCTATGGGGACATTATACAGTTTGGGTCAGCTATGGGGGCATTGTCACGTTGGGTACGTGGACCCACTGGCCCGTACTGCCTTGACGGTATGGCAGCAGGCCAACAGGATGCAGGTCACAGTCTATAGTTCGTATAGTGTACCTGTGGCAGCTCGGACAGTAGCAAGACAGGCTCGGCTGGGACTAGGGAGCAGGCAGACGCCAGGTGTGGTGTAGCAGGACAGGCATGGTAACAGCACAGCACGACTTCAGCTCAGCATGGCAATTGACCAGGATAGCACGGGACACGTGTACAGGAACGGGGAACACTGGGAACTGGAAAACACTAGGAGATCATTTGCTTAGACAAACTTTGGGTATGACAACAACGCTCAGGCATTGCAGGAAGGGGCTGGGTCCTTCTTATAGTCCAGGGTGCTCATTAGCTAATTTAGTATTAATTTCAGGTCTGCGTGCTGGCCTTTTAAGAGTGGGCATGAGCGTGCGCGCGCATCCTATGGGACCGGGCTGGGAGAAGAGGAAGTGAGCGCTGGCGTCTCCTGAGGAAGAGATGGGGACCAGCGCTCACAGTTCCATGGCTGTGGGCGTCAGGAGGTGAGTGAACCTGATGGCCCGCGGCTTTGCGCATGACAGGCATTATGCTGCCTGGGGTCAGCTATGTAGCATTATTCTGTATGGTGGGATTTGTTTGGGCATTATACTGTATGGGGGCATATGTGTGGGCATTATACTGTATGGGGGCATCTTTGTGGGCATTATACTGTATGGGGGCTATATAGCTCTGTCTACAGGGGGCTGTATAGCACTATCTACAGGGGGGTCTGTATAGCACTGTATGGGGAGACTGTATAGCCCTGTCTACATGGGGGTGCTATATACCACAGACTACAGGGGGGGTGTATAGCACTGTCTACAGGGGGGGCTGTATAGCACTGTCTACAGGGGGGCTGCATGGCACAATCTACTGGAGGGGGCTGTATTGCACTATCTTCAGGGGGCACTATCTACAAGGGCGGGCTGTGTGTGGCACCCAGGGGAGGGGGGCCCAGTGAAAAGTTTGTTATGGAGCCCAGGGGCGTAGCTAGGGGGGGCAGGTGGGGCATGTGCCCCGGGCGCAGCTTAGAGGGGGGCGCCAGCGCCACCTCCTCCTGCACTATAATTGTACCTGTGTCGCAAGGACACAGGTACAATTAGAAGCAATGAATGACCGGGCACGTTCCGTGCCCCGGCCATTCAGCGCCTTTCCACGAATGAAGCAACTGGTACCTTTTGTACCAGTGAAGCTTCCGTCAATGAAAGGAGCTGACTGACTGACAGGGAAAGTCATCCTGACCAGCCAATCAGTGCCTGTCATAGACGCTGCGTTCAACCCCCTGGAGACCTGCGCAGAAGAGAGCAGGTCTCCATGGCTGCTGGACGGTGTGGGAGCGGGAATAAGGTGAGTTTGAATATTTTATTTTTTTAAATTGTAATAAAAGTGTGTGGCTGTATCTGCGGGCGGGGGAAGGGGGACTTTATCTACGGGGGGGGGGACTTTGTCTACACGGGGGGGGGGCTTTATCTACACGGGGGGCTTTATCTACAGGGGGGACTTTATCTACACGTGGGGGGCTTTATCTACGGGGGGGGGGTGTCTACAGGGGGGCTATATACTGGGGTGGGCTATCTATGGAGCACCATATACAGGGGTGGGCTATAGCTACAGGGGGGGGGGCTATATAGTATATAGCCCCCTGTAGATATAGCCCACCCCTGCAGATATAGCCCACCCCTGTAGATATAGCCCACCCCTGTAGATATAGCCCACCCCTGTAGATATAGCCCACCCCTGTAGATATAGTCCCCCTGTAGATATGGTCCCCCAGTAGATATAGCCCACCCCTGTAGATATAGCCCACCACTGTATAGTCCCCCTGTAGATATAGTCCCCCTGAAGATATAGTCCCCCTGAAGATATAGTCCCCCTGTAGATATAGCCTACCCCTGTATATAGTCCCCCTGTAGATATAGCCTACCCCTGTATATAGTATCCCACAAATAGCTCCCCCTATAGTGCTCCACAGAAAGCCCACCCCTGTATATAGCCCCCTTGTACATATAGTCCACCCCTGTATATAGTGCTCCACAGATAGCCCACCCCTGTATATAGTGTGTGGGACACGGTGTATGGTGCTATTATAATTAGAGGTGCAGTGTATGGCGCTATTATATTTAGGGGCGTAGTGTGTGGTATAATGATAACTTTATATTTATTTATAGGTGCAGAAATGTTGGTCAAGTGAAAAGCTGAAGACATGTGAGCGGCAAACTGCAGAAATGGGCTGTGACCGGGAGAAGTCATCATAAAGGTCTGGACCGGATGGAGAAAAATAACTAGAATCTGAGACGTCACCGGTGAGTCACTTAATGTAAATGTTCATTCTGCCTCTAATCAGCACTGTAGTCACTGTATGATCTGCAGCGAGATGATGGGTGGTGTGATTATGATATGATTTATTTTTTGTAAAACAGTATCTCCCAGCATATCCTTATCATTGTTCGGGCCATGCTGAGAGCTGTAGTTTTACGCCGTACACACCTATACGGCAGGGGTTGCACTAAATTTAGCTGTATTTGTGCTGGTGCTGTATATATGTATTGAGCTTGGTTCTGGCATTGTGTATAGAACCATATTGCTTGTAAAATGTACAGATGTTTTTATGCTCGCGTTACATAAAAATAAATGACACGTCGATTGGTAGAGAAAACAAACACGGCGAGGGGGAAGGAGATGTCGGGAAAGAAGTTGGGGGGGGGGGGTGCCAAACTGAATCTTTGCCCCTGGTGCTGGAGAACCTAGCTACGCCTCTGATGGAGCCCAGTGTTTCCTAGTTAGGCCCCTGGACAGCACGCAAAGATCTTGAAAACCGCGAGGAAAATGATTTGGAAAGTATATTGGAAAACTTTTTCTGTATACAATAAATAACATTTATTTGCTCAAACTGGAATACCCCTTTTAGGTTCAATGCACACAATGCGTATTGCGTGCGTTTATGACTTGCGTATTTGCGTTCGGCAAATCCGCAGCATAATACATACAGTACCAGCAAAGTAAATGAGATTTCAGGAAATCTCATGTACACACTGCATTTTTTTTTCTGCACGTAAATTGACCTGCGGTGTGAATTTTACAGTCTGAGGCACATCAATTTATCATTTTCCGCTTGCGAATTATATCTGTCTAGTTGTAAGGAAAACGCACCAAAACCCGCAGCATGAAAACGCCCGAATTTACGCAACAAAATTTAAAAACCGCACCGAAAATGCACGATTAGGTGCGGGTTTTACCCGCGAATTTCCTGCGGTTAAGATGTGTACTTTCCACAGGAAAATATGGCACGTGTGCATTTAGTCTTAGGCCTCATGCACACGACCGTAGCCATGTGCACGGCCGTGATTTTCGGGTCGGCCGGCTGCGGACTGTCAGCCGTGAGCCCCCAGCAAATCGCGGGCCATGCACATTGCCGCGGCCATTATTTTCAAAACTTATTATTTTCAAAACTACGGTCGTGTGCATGGCCCCATAGAAATGAATGGGGCCGCAATTCTCCCGTGGAAAAGCACGTTCGTGTGCATTGGGCCTTAATGTTTCGTTTGGAGAAAAGTTTATTTATTTTATAGAAACAAACTTAACTAACATAAAGTCACTGTCATTTTATTCTGATCTCTATTTATATCTGAAGTATTGATCTTACTTTGTGAGTTTTGTTTTATATTTAATACGAAGAATTACATGTCCTAAACCTAGAGGTGCCTGTCTGGAACAAAATGCAAAACACCAACTTTCTTTAATAAAATTGAAAAAAAAATGTTACTTTCTAATAACAAATAAACTTTTTGTGTACTTGAACTTTTACATTTTAAAATATTTAGTCTGTGTATATTGTTAGTTCTGTATATGAAAAACATGTCAGTATGCAACAGTATAGGTAAATCTAAAAATGTAAAGATATTATTATTATCATCATATCATTAATATATATAAAACGCACATTTCGAAATTATTTAACTCATTAGTGACCAGCCTATTTTAGGCCTCAATGACCAAGCAATTTTTAAAATTTTTCCATCGTCTCATTCAAAGAGCGATAACTTTTTTATTTTTCCATTAACATAGCTGTATAAGGACTTTTTTTTTGCGGGACAATTTGTATTTTTTAAAAGCACAATTTTGGGGTACATATAATTTATTGATTAACTTTTATTAACTTTTATTGGGGGGGTAATGGAAAAAACCCAGAAATTTTGCCATACTTTTTATCGTCTTAGATTTACACTGTTTACCATGTGGTATAATTAACATAAAACTTTATTCACTGGGTCATTACGATGGTGGCGATACCAAATTTGTATAGATTTCTTATGTTTTATTACTTTTGCACAGTAAAAACATTTTTTTTTCAAAATTATTTGTTTTTGTGTCGCCATATTTTAAGAGCTATAATTTTTTCATTTTTCCGCCAATGCAGCTGTATGAGGACTTGTTTTCTGCATGACCACTTGTAGTTTTTATTGGTAACATTTTAGAGTACATGCTACCTTTTGATCACTTTTTATCAAATTTTTTTGAAGGCAGTATGAATAAAAAAACAACAATTCTGGCATTGTTTTTTATTTTATTTTTTTATGGCGTTCACCTTGCGGCTTAAATAATGTAATAGCTTTATAGGTGGGGTCGTTACGGACGCGGCGATACCAAATATGTGTAATGTTTTAAAAAAAATTCATTTTTTTCATAATAAGGGATTTTGTAAGGGAAAAAGTGGGTTTTTCATTTGGTTCTTTATTTGGGATTTTTATTAATTTATTATAAACTTTTTTAAACTTTTTTATAACTTTATTTTTAGTTTCACTTGGGGACTTCACTATGCGATCATTTGATCGCTTTTATAATACACTGCAATACTTCTGCATTGCAGTGTATTATTGCCTGTCAGTGTAAAACTGACAGGCACCTGCTAGGTCACATGGTCCAGCAAGCATCCACTACAGGCAGACCTGGGGGCCCTTGTTAGCCCCCTGGCTGACATATGAAACATTGGCACTCTGCGATGCAATCGCATCGTTGGGGTGAGAGAGGGAGCCCCCTCCCTCCAAAACCACTCAGATGCGGCGCTCGCTATTGAGCATCACATCTAAGGGGTTGAACGGGTTGGATCGATGTCAATATTGATCCCGCCCGCTAGAGCAGGTGCCCTGCTTTAGACCGCCCGAGACCCGCTCTAGCTGGCACAGGACACTCGTGCTGGGCTTATGTCACAGCGCCGTGAAATGGCATATTGGTGGTCGTTAAGGAGTTAAAATATATAAACGTAGAACCATACAATAACTGTTAAAAAAAAATAAGAAAAAGGAAAAGAGTATTAGCAGCACATAGAAATGTATGTCCATCATTTTGTGTTTTTGAATCTAAATAGGCTACAAATTCTGTTCTGATTGATTTCTTCATATAACTTTATTGTATTTGGATATTTGTTTTTCTGATACAGAACTCAAAATGCCCTGCATAGACATGGGGTGGGGGGATTTACCAACCTTTTTAATCCAGTTTTCTGGCATAGAAAAGTTGCAAAAGGCTCAAAAGTCGCAAATTGCATTGTTTTACGCTACCCTTGTTGCGTAAAAACGGGGTGTGGACTGCCAAAAAGAGAGCATCCTGATAAATTTATCTGCAGGCATAGATTTTACTCTGTAGGGTGTTTCAAGGTAGAGGCCCATGACGGGCCCTGTATCTTGCCCCCTCAAATTGGACTACTGCCCCATCAGACAATGAAATAAAAAAAAGTATGCCCCTCACCACCGTTCTTCTTTCCTATGGGTCCCCTCGGGGTCCCTCACCATGCTGCAGCTTATACAAGATCCTGTAACCAGGATGTTGTATCTTATGTAGCGCTCAATAATTTGACAGTATGCTGTAAGCTCCTTCTAGTGGTGACTGCAGGTAGCCAGTGATTTTTCATTTAAAGATCATTTAAAGATCATTTAAACATCCAGCCTCTCCTTGTGTAGAATTGCATTGTACTTGGGTTGTACCATATTGCCTTTCTATTTAAGGTTTGTGCAATGGTGATGATATGTCAAATCACAGCGTGCAGAGTTAACTCCATGCTTAAAGGAAATGTGTCATCAGAAAATTACCTATTGATTAAATCAAGTTTTTATGTTAAAAATATTTCATAAGGATTTTTGGTGATCTTTTTTTCTACATTTTCCATGTCATTATCTATATAAATCTATATAAAAAAAATAAGTTTAAAATGTTGCAATTTTCACTCTGGCCACTGAGCTTCACAATAGTCTGACACTTCCTGTTTTGTAGAGATCACCTCTCAGCAGTCATCTCATTATCATCACAGGCAGGATCACACTGACAGGTAACACCTCTATATAGATAACACAGGATCCACCATTTATAATAAACTGACCCTTCCTGTTCTGTAGAAATCACTTCTCAGCAGGAATCTCATTATCTTTACAGGCAGGATTACAATGAATGGGAGTAGATGGGTACATTTTGTGGTTTAGCTAAGTATGAATAATTGGTATGAAATAAAAAAATAACTCTTAATAGTCTTCATTAAAATAAATGGTTCATTAAAAAATCTCTTGTGTCGCCACTGGACTTGTGTGAGTGACCCCCACTTTAACACTTCCTGGCTAGACAAACTTAGCCAGCAGAATGATTTGACACCTGATTAACGTGTCAGTGCTGGTAAGCAGATATCAATTATAGAATTATGTGTAAGCATACAAAACACTATAAGTGATTTCAATGATAGGTAACACCTCTATATAGATTACACAGGATCCACCATTTATAATAGACTGACCCTTCCTGTTCTGTAGAGATCAAGCTCAGCAGTCATCTCATTCAGTGGCGGATTATCATTAGGGCGTTTGGGGCGGTCCCCGGGGCCCATGACCGCCCGAACCCCCTCATGCCCAGTGGCGTCGCTAGCACCGGAGGGAGCCCCGGTGCCAGGACCGCACCTGTCAGGCGAGCGGAGCTTCGCTTCTACTTAGCAGCCATGGTCTGTGCTGCTTTAGAAGCTCCCCCTCCAGCCCCCCTTCCCTGCTCTAAACATCTCTCCTCTGCTGCTAGCTGTCGGGACATGGGGGAGGGGAGACTGTCGGAGGGCTCTGTGCTGTGAGCAGGAGAAGAGCTGCAGTGAAGACATAAAAGGTAAGTGCATGTGTGTTTAATATCCATATTCATGTGTGTTTAATGTGTATATTCATGTGTGTTTAATGTGTATATTCATGTGTGTTTAATGTCCATATTCATGTGTGTTTAATGTGTATATTCATGTGTGTTTAATGTCCATATTCATGTATGTTTAATGTCCATATTCATGTGTGTTTAATGTGTATATTCATGTATGTTTAATGTCCATATTCATGTATGTTTAATGTCCATATTCATGTGTGTTTAATGTCCATATTCATGTATGTTTAATGTCCATATTCATGTATGTTTAATGTCCATATTCATGTGTGTTTAATGTGTATATTCATGTGTGTTTAATGTCCATATTCATGTATGTTTAATGTCCATATTCATGTGTTTACAAGGTGTACTTTGTTTATAATGTGCATACTCGTGTGTACTTTGTGTACTATGCATACTTTGTGTATAATGTGCCTACTTTGTGTACTTTGTGCATAATGTGTGTACTTTGTGTACTGTGCGTACTTTGTGCATAATGTGCGTACTTTGTGCATAATGTGTGTACTGTGCGTACTTTGTGCATAATGTGTGTACTGTGCGTACTTTGTGCATAATGTGTGTACTTTGTGCATAATGTGTGTACTTTGTGCATAATGTGCGTACTTTGTGCATAATGTGGTACTTTGTGTACTGTGCGTACTTTGTGCATAATGTACCTACTTTGTGTACTTTGTGCATAATGTGCGTACTTTGTGCATAATGTGCCTACTTTGTGCATAATGTGTGTACTTTGTGCATAATGTGCGTACTTTGTGCATAATGTGCGTACTTTGTGCATAATGTGCGTACTTTGTGCATAATGTGGTACTTTGTGTACTGTGCGTAATTTGTGCATAATGTGCCTACTTTGTGTACTTTGTGCATAATGTGCGTACTTTGTGCATAATGTGGTACTTTGTGTACTGTGCGTACTTTGTGCATAATGTGCCTACTTTGTGTATTTTGTGCATAATGTGCGTACTTTGTGCATAATGTGCGTACTTTGTGCATAATGTGGTACTTTGTGTACTGTGTGTACTTTGTGCATAATGTGCCTACTTTGTGTAATTTGTGCATAATGTGCGTACTTTGTGCATAATGTGCCCACTTTGTGCATAATGTGTGTACTTTGTGCATAATAAGCGTACTTTGTGCATAATGTGCATACTTTGTGCATAATGTGCGTACTTTGTGCATAATGTGGTACTTTGTGCATAATGTGCGTACTTTGTGCATAATGTGGTACTTTGTGTACTGTGCGTACTTTGTGCATAATGTGCCTACTTTGTGTACTTTGTGCATAATGTGCGTACTTTGTGCATAATGTGGTACTTTGTGTACTGTGCGTACTTTGTGCATAATGTGACTACTTTGTGTACTTTGTGCATAATGTGCGTACTATGTGCATAATGTGCGTACTTTGTGCATAATGTGGTACTTTGTGCATAATGTGCCTACTTTGTGTACTTTGTGCATAATGTGCCTACTTTGTGCATAATGTGTGTACTTTGTGCATAATGTGGTACTTTGTGTACTGTGCGTACTTTGTGCATAATGTGCCTACTTTGTGTACTTTGTGCATAATGTGCGTACTTTGTG